>NC_142075.1:20115000-20307500 GCF_059756535.1 Pantherophis guttatus
TTGTTCTATGAGTGTAATATAAAGCCGTTGTAATTATAAAAAATAAAAATCCAGAATTGGAGAGGATTTTTGAATTTCAAAATCTTGACTGACCATTTCATAGTTGGGGGAACTAAGGCTTAAACGGCTTGGCCACTATTTCTTTTTCCTCCCCATCATTATGTTATTAACGACATAGTCATTTGTGATGATTCAGCAGCGGCATTGAGTGTAATTGGTGTCTTGGTATAAATGGGAAAGTATTTCCTTTGCCATTGCTGTACTAACTTCCTGCTCTCCCTTTTTGCTATGTAATCTAGCCTCGGAAAGGCAGAAAATCATGGCGACTCCATTCTAAGGTTTCGGGGCGCAGAAAACCTTGAAATACAGTGTACTAACTTAGTAGCTGCACTAATTCACATTTTTTTCAATCTAGCTTCTGTCTTTGTACACTCTCTTATTAAAGTGGGGAGGGAGGGAACACAACCTTGCTGGTTTGGCCCAAAATAATTTGGGCATGGATAGGAAAATACTGCACTGATATTAATAATTCAGTTTCTACTCCAGGTGGTAAAAATTTGCAGTTATTTCAGACGATAGGACAGTATTTCTCAACCTTGGCAACTTTAAGACGTGTGGACTTCAAAGCTCAACCAGCATGGCTACCTGGGGAATTCTGGGCGTTGAAGTCCACACATTTTAAAAATTCCCAAGGTTGAAATACCCTGTTGTAGGATAATTAGAAGTTAATGTGTAATTTTTAATTACTGCTGCTAATAAAGATCTGGCAGTAGTAACTTATTACTTTGGGTTGTTTTGAATTAGTGTCTGGACAGGTCCCTGCAGTTTTCTTGGCAAAGTTTGCCATTGCCTCCTTTCTAGGGCTGAGAAAGAGGGACTGGCCCAAGGTCACCAATTGGCCTTGTGCCTAAGGCAGGACTAGAACTCCCTGTCTCCTGGTTTCTAACCTAATGCTTTAATCACTACACTAAACTAGCTAACAGCATGGCAGGTAATTAAGTTTGTTGCTTAATGCAATTTATGCGTGAAGACAATGTCATTGTATGCACAGGGAAGGGAGCAACAGGGAATGCACAAACTAGAGAATGGATTTAATAAGTGTGTCTGGGACAGTGTTTGCCATAATTCTGCTGAAAACAACAGAAACTGAAAACTACAGTAGACAACAGTGCGCAGAATTTGGGAAGGGCGGTGCAAAATTTTGCTCTCGAGCAGGCCGTTGAGAAATCAATGAATAGGAAGAAAGTTCATTGTACATTAATTGATTTAGATAATGTACATGAAAGCAAGCAGGAATTATGGAATAAGGTGCATGAATATGGAATTGCAAGGTTGCCTGCTTAATGCGGTGGAAGTGTTACATGGTGGAAATTAAATCTGTGAGATAAAATGGACAGCTTAGTGAAGTCTCCTCGGTTGCTTAATGCAGTTATTAATAAATGTATAAGGAGTGCTTGTGATGTTGGAGGTTTCTTGGTTGTGAAGCTCGTTGTAGGTTGCTAATTTATTTATTGCAAATGTTTCCATGCTATTAGTCATATGACTCGGTGGCTTAAGGCATAACACCCAGTACATACACATTACAATAAATTAGCATTTATTATTTTGGTAATAATATGTATACTATTAACTTAGTTTCATTGTAATTTTACTAGTACCATAAAACCTTAACAGCGAGCAGCAGATGGTGCTGTAGTTTTAACTAAGAATGTGAGTGATTTGCAGCACATGTTGGGTGGATTATATGATGTAACCATGGATGTGAGCATTTCTGAATCAAAAGACCAAGGAAGTTTGTGGTTGGATGGAGTTGATGAGATCCTGAAAAAAAAGAAATTAGAATTTTACTGGACAAAAGGAAGGAAGGAAGGAATGGTTCTATAGAAATGACTTTGGAGAAAGAAAGCATAATGTTAGCCCTTAAAATTAATTTTTGATTAATTTTTATTCATATAAATTGTACCCTCAAAACAGAACTTTATATCTAATTTTATATAACTTCCCATCTCACAATTGACTTGGGTGGCATACAACACGGTTAAAAAAACTTAAATGAATAAATAAGCAAGTATTGTCATTGTAAAAACATTAAAAAGCTATACAAGACAAAGCAAAAAAGAAATATAAGCCAAGAGATGTTAATAATTGATAATAGAGCCACCTCAAGAATTGAATAATAATTCTTAATCTTTTGCCTAAAGAAATTTAAATTTCCAGCTTAACGCTCTTCGTTATAATGAGGAGGGGGAAACGCTGGCAGGTTTTCAAAATTCTATCACTGGAAATGGTATCAGTAAAGTCAAATCCCAGTGTTTGTAGACTCCGTTTCCTAATCTAGAAAAGCTTGACCACAGGACACGGTGGAATTAAGAATGAAAAGGGCATGCAAAACCATACTGAATAAGGTTGTTATTAACTACTCTTAATTATGTTTCACTTTTCCTCAGACCTTAATTTGCTAGCTTAAGATTTCAGTTTAAGGTTTCATATTCCCTACATTGTAAGGGTAAATCAGTAAATATATGTGTACAGAAATCTTGATTCAAGTTGGATGCAACCCTTTGTATTTCAGGTGCTTTCAAAGCAAGCTTTAAAAAGTTCGTGGTTTAAATCTTATTTTTCTGCCCTTTTTCTCCTAGAAGGACGGTGTTGCAAGGATCACCAAGGATTGCTGGAATAATTCGGATGTTCCAGCTCTCACCACATGCAGCAATGCTGACATTTTTCGACGAATAAACGCCATGCTCGATAATTCTCTTGACTTCAGTGGGGTCTGCACAACTCCCATCACAAAGGAAAGACGAGAGCTAGGTGACCTCATGAGTAAATATCATTCTACATTCAAATCTTACATTATTATTAGACATGACTTAAAAGTATTTGTGATTTCCAAAATTGTTCAGATGGCTTATCTCTTTCCTCTACCAGCCCATCACTTATTGGGTGCTTTTCATTTCTGTTGAATTTTACCTGGCGTAATCCCTAAGTAATATGCTTTGGAGCCTGGGGATTATGGGGTTGAAGTCCAGCAAATCTGGAAAAAGAATATCGGGGAGTAGAGAGGCAACCCCCTTAATAAGGTGGGGTTATCTTCAATATCTTTAGCACAGCAATCTACTATTGGGCAGGAAAGGGGAAAGATCATTGTTTCAAACCCATAACTTTAATTTAACGGGGTCATTACACCTCACCAAATTCAGAATTGGGATAGTCTTCAGTTCGGATCCAACCGCTGCAGTTTTATCATTAAATGACCTTGAACTTTGAAAGGTAGCCCAGCAGGAGTTGGATCACAGTAGGCTTCTGAAGAAGGAGGAGGTTCTTTCTTAATTGGCGAGTAAGCTGATATTGTAGTAAGAGTAAGCAAAAAAAACACAGTTGAGAGATTGATCATCTTTAAATTGATTCCAGATTTCTCTGTGTAATTTATAATTTTTAAAAGGGGAACTAAAAAGAGTCTCCATAAATTAGCTTCAAAAGGCGTACTCATGCTAGCTTGATTAAACTAGGATTATTGCAAAATGTGTGTAAAATTCCAGGGATCCTTAGGTTTCCCTTTGAAAATAAAGTAGTAGTAGATTTATTGACTTGTGTTTGAATCGGGGAACCCAAATTCTACACTTTGGGTATAAGTTTGCCCCAATTCCATTTTTTCTTTATCTACCAATTAAGTTAGACTTCAGAAATACTTCAGAGGAGGCACTTAAGCAGCTCCAGTAGGACTATTAAGGAACTTTCCCTTTCACTAACCCTCTTCTGGCCAACACCCAATTGTTAAAATACAATCAAATTTTAGAAAATGGCTGGCAATGCGGGGAAGAGATTTTCAGCTAATTGTTCAGAAAAGCTGAGGAAGGATGGGAGTGAACAATTAGCTGAAAATCTCTTCCCCGCATTGCCAGCCATTTTCTAAAATTTGATTGTATTTTAACAATTGGGTGTTGGCCAGAAGAGGGTTCCGGTACAGGAAGACAGCTTATTTGTCTGGTGGGACAGTGGAGTCTTGAAGACCATCACTGCAGGTTCTCAAGCAAGATGGAGCGTAATCTTAGGACAGGGGTGGGCAACTATGGCCCCTTTAGGACCTATGGACTCCCAACTCCCACAATTCCTGAGCCAACATGGAGAAGTCCACAGGTCATAAAGGACTACAGTTGCACACCCTTGTCTTAGGAGAACTCCATACACCATTGTGTCACAGATGTTGCCTTCAACATGGAATGGGCTGGGTATCCACTTTAGCTCCTGTGGGAACATCAGCAACCCAGAACTAGCCACAAAACCTGAGATCCAATGTGTCCAGTGTGTATGTGTGTGAGCAAGTACGGGCATGTGCTTTTGAGTCATCCTGGTATAAGCTGGTCCTCAATTTACTGACCTTACTTACAATTACAGTTGTAAGTCACTGCAGTCATAAGTCGAGGCATCACAAGCAGGTCCTTTGCGCGTGTGTGTGTGTATGTGTTTGGGAGCATGTGCTTTTGAGTCATTGTTGATTCTTGGTAAATCCCAGTAGATGGCATGGCAAGATGTCAGTTGTGTTGCCATTGTTCTCTCTAGGACTCGGAGAGTGAGTGGCCCAAGGTAGCTTTATGGCAAAGGTGGGACTAGAACTCCCGGTCTCCCAGTCTCTAGCCTGGTGTCTTGCCCACTCTACATCAAACTGGCTGAGTCCATTGCAGTAGCAATACAGGTAGTCCTCGGCTTACGACCACAGCTGAGCCCCAAACTTCTGTTGCTAAGGGGAGACATTTGTTAAGTGAGTCTTGCCTCGTTTTACGACCTTTCTTGCCACAGTTGTTAGGTGACTCACCATCGTTGTTAAGTTAGTAACACAGTTGTTAAGTGAATCTGTCTTGCTTGTCAGAAGGTCAAAAGAGATGATCACGTGACCAAGGGACCCCGCAACGGTCATAAATACGAGTCTGTTGCCAAGCGTCTGAATTTTGGTCACGTGATGCTGCAATGGTCTTCAATGTGAAAAATTCTACTACAGGTAGAATTCGACTTACAACAATTCGTTTAGTGACTGTTCGAAGTTACAGCAGCATTGAACAAAGGGACTTACAACCGTTTTTCACACTTAAGAACCGTTGCAGCTTCCTCCGTGGTCACGCGATCAAAATTCAAATATTTGGCACCTGACTCATATTTATGACAGTTGCAGTGTCCTGGGGTCATGCCCTTTTGCGACCTTCAGACAAGCAAAGTCAATGGGGAAGCCAGATTCGCTTAACAACCGTGTCACTAAGCACTGCAGTGATACACTTAACAACTGTGGCAAGAAAAGTTATAAAATGGAGCAAAACTCAATTCATGAATGTTTCGCTTAGCAGCAGAAATTTTGGGCTCAATTGTCGTATGTCGAGGACTACCTGTACTGGTGAGGCGAGGGGGGGGCATCACATTAGATACCCTGCATTTCTTCCCTCGGACTCCTCGAAATAACAGCGTTCGAGCCCCACCAGAGTCTCTTAATTTCAGCAGAGGCTGCCCACACAAAAAATTATCTTAGCAACCGTGAGGCTTCTTAATGAAAGCTGATATTATTAGGAAACTTGCTCCCCGCTCTCAATTTTCTTGTGATTAAAAACGGCATGGATTTTGCTTTTGCTGGTGTGGAACGGAAGCAGAAACCAAGCCCCTGATTAGAGGTAGTCCTCGACTTACAACAGTTCGTTTAGTGACCGTTTGAAGTTACGACGACACTGGAAAAAACTGGCTTTTGACTGTTCACACTTAACGACCGTTGCAGCATTCCCTGTGGTCACGAGATCAAAATTCAGACCCTTGGCCAACTGACTCATATTTATGACGGTGGCAGCGTCCCTGGGGTCTCGTGATCCCCTTTTTACGACCTTCCGACAAGCCACAAGTCCATGGGGAAGCCAGGTTCACTGCACAACCATATTAGTAACTTAACAACGGCGGTGATTCATTTAACACCCATGACAAGGAAGGTCGTAAAACGGGGCAAAACTCATTTAACAAATGTCTCGCTTAGCAACATAAATTTTTGGCTCAGTTGTGGTCGTAAGTTGAGACTACCCGTACTGGCCCATGCAGTGTTCTTCTCAGACAGAGTATTATTAGGATGAGCTTCACTCTTATCCAGTAAAAAGGAAGCATTGCTGGCCACTTTCTGATTGAACCACTGATACATCTTTTAAAAAATCTAAAATGGAAAGTTCAAATGTCATTTCTGGGAATAATTCCTGCCAAGTTATGCTGGAGGGAATTGCATGACTAAACATTTTGCTATATTTTCCTAATCTAATACACCCTTTCTGTTCCTGGAAGAGTAGAGTAGAGTTGAGGAGTAGAGTAGAGTAGAGGTAGGGTAGAATAGAGAATAGAATAGAATAGAATAGAATAGAATAGAATAGAATAGAATAGAATAGAATAGAATAGAATAGAATAGAATAGAATAGAATAGAATAACAGAGGTGGAAGGGACCTTGGAGGTCTTCTAGTCCAACCCCCTGCTTACGCACGAAACCCTACACCACTTCAGACAAATGGTTATCCAACATCATCTTAAAAACTTCCAGTGTTGGAGCATTTACAACTTCTGGAGGCAAGTTGTTCCACTGGTTAATTGATTTAGGATTAGAGAATAACAGAGTTGGAAGGGACCTTAGAGGTCTTCTAGTCCAACCCCCTGCTCAGGCAGGAAACCCCATACCGTTTCAGACAGATGGTTGTCTGATCTCTTCTTAAAAACCTCCACTGTTGGAAAATTCATGACTTCTGGAGTTAAGTTGTTCCACTGATGAATTGTTCTCCCTGTCAGGAAATTCCTCCTTAGTTCTAAGTTGCTTCTCTCCTTGATTAGTTTCCACCCATTGCTTCTTGTCCTGTCCTCGGGTGCTTTGGAGAATAGCTTGACTCCCTCTTCTTTGTGGCAACCCCTGAGATATTGGAACACTGCTATCATGTCTCCCCTAGTCCTTCTTTTCATTAAACTAGACATACCCAGTTCCAGCAACCGTTCTTCATATGTTTCAGCCTCTGGTCCCCTAATCCTCTTTGTTGCTCTTCTCTGCACTCTTTCTCTAAAGCAGGGGTCTCCAACCTTGGCAACTTTAAGACTTGTTGAACTTCAACTCCCAGAGTTCCTCAGCCAGCTTTGCTGGTAAAGATGATAGAACTGTCTAAGACGGCTAAATTGATTTCTGTAATCAGCGAAAAGTTTATGTTGCTGATTGGAAAACCCCCTATTAAATCTTCCTTACTCTAGCTAGCAAAATGATGTTATCTTCACATTTGGCTGGTGTTTTATCCTCCTATTTGAATTCTACCTGCCCTTAACAGAATGGGCTAGATTTATACAACCCTACACCAAGCAAAAACACATGATGGCTTAGTGTAATCCATGAAGCCAGCTTGTATTTTAGTCAAAACTTGGTTTCAAGGTGATCAGCAGCCTAAATTAAAATTTTTAATAGCAACTTTAAAAAAAGAGAGTTGAAACTTAATCTTTGCAAACTCTGATGAGAATATCATTGGGTTAATATTAGGTTTTTTTCTACTGGCATAATCAGAAGTGCCCAACATTTGCAAAATTTTGCATAAAGCTTGCAAGGATAACAAACTATGTTAGTTTAAAGATTTAAGACGGGAACTTTGCTCACTTTCTGAAGGCAAGGAGAAGATCTATTTTGCATTAATGGCTGTGACAGCTAAGAACTAAGTTCTGAATCAACTCGGCTTCTGCATAGAGGCATCCTAGATTTTAAGCAGCATTTACTTACCTAAAACCCTCAAGTTAGATAAGAGATAATCACGAGCATGCCCTTGACCCCAAATGACATGATTTGCAATAAGCTGACTTTCGCATCCTGCTAGTGTTGCATTGGCTGTTCTTTTGCATCCTAGAAAATGTAAACTAATCCTGGAAGGAGCTTTTCTGGAGAACAGGCCAGGCCTGGGAAAGCAAATCCTGTTTTCTTAGCAAGCCCAGAGGATGGCGTAAGAAACTTGTCTACGTGTGATAACGATGCTATGGAAGGAAGGAAAATGGGGCTTGCAGTGGAGATAACCTCTCCATGGCCCAGTTCCCACCCCCATCTCTGCATTATGCTGGAACTGGAAAAATAACGCTGCATTTTTTTTCCTTATAAACATATTTGGGTGAAGTCACAAGCAGAGAGGGATGCCCCCCCCCCCATCCGTAAGAAATCTGTGACTACAGTCATTGGAGGAAAAAAAAAGATTTTTTAGGGTGCTGGCTGCTTCCTCCACCCCGTGCCCTTTTTATGACCGTCCATATCGGGCATTGCCCTCTTTTCAAGTCTAGGCAAATTTCTAGCTAAGAATCTCCCCTCCCCCCACCCTCTAAAGGCTATCCATAGTCATAAACAATGCAAAGAGACAGCGAAACCGATTGCCAAGTTTTCAAGCAAAGAGATGATGCTAGCAGAATCGTGAAGCTTTGCATTTTTCCCTGCCTTCGAGGGCCTGCGCCAGCAGCTGGAAGCTTTCCAGGGGGGAAAAAAGATTTTGGGGGGGCGTGGGCGGGGCTAGGAGAGAGCACCAAGCCGATAGTGTGATCTCTCTGTCTCTCTTTCGCTCGCTCTCTGTGGCTGCCGCTCTGCTACAGCTGTTGCTGGAGGGGTGGCTGACTGTAGCCACCTCCCTTGCACTGCTGCTAGCTAAAGCCCGGCTTGTCTCGTCTCTCTCTTCGCTCGCTGCTGTAAGAGAGACGTTCCTGGGGCTGGCTGGTGGCCGCTGCACCTCCTGCATGCTGCCTAGACTCCCATGGGCAGGTTTGCTCTCCACCTCTCTCCTCTAAGCGAAGATGTGGTTGTGTTGCATGGCCGAGTGACGTCTATGGCACACGGTAAGCATCAGCAGTTCGATCACATGCTGGGCCAGTCAGTAGTGCAGGCGGGATAGGAAGGTGGAAGGTAGAAGCAAGCTCTGTTTACAGGCCATATGGTACTTTCGCTCCGATGTGGATGTGAGAAGTCGCTGCCTGCGGAAGCGTCCCCTGAACGCTGCGAGATCGGGCTGGGTGGGGAACTCCCCGACACCTGTGCGGGTCCTTGTGGCTTTTCATTGTGTTGTGTGTCCCCCCCCCTCCCCCTTTCCTGTTTGAGCAGAGTTTCCAGACTCCGAGGGAACAGGGACCGCAAGCAGGATGCTCTTCCCCTCTTCTGTCCAGGAGTCTCCGCGTGGTTTGCCCGACGCCAGCGACCTGTGCCTTGGATTGCAGTCTCTCAGCTTGCCAGGGTGGGATAGGCCGTGGAGCACTCAGGATACAGATGCTGCAGCCCAGCCAAGCACGCAGTCTGGTAAGGGAATCTGCTGACGCACAGCAACAGTTGCTGGATTGCCTTTTGCAGCTCTGTCATCAGCAGCTGGTCTTGGTGAATGAACAGATCCTGGGCAGTTTTCCTTCCTTCCTTCCTTCCTTCCTTCCTTCCTTCCTTCCTTCCTTCCTTCCTTCCTTCCTTCCTTCCTTCCTTCCTTCCTTCCTTCCTTCCTTCCTTCCTTCCTAACAAACCCACCCATAAGGAGTCATAACTTTCTAAGTTTGAAGCAGTACAGAGAATATATGGGTTAATATTTGGAAGCGAGTTTTTTTCCAACCACATTTTTGGGGATGGTCCTGCAGGCACATGGGTTGGTCTATGCAGACTGTTTGTAACAGAGACGATGGAAAGGAGTTGGCTTTTGTTTATCCAGTCCTTAACTCCCAAGTTGATTCCAAGCTGATTTAGACCGGTTAGTAGTTGTATGTGTTCAGACTGGGGGGATATTTTCAGTTGCTTACTGGATGCTCCAGAGCCAAACATTAAAAGAGATGAGTGACAATGCTGCTTAGATCTGGGGTCGGGACTCTTCTTTTTGTGTCCTGTTTATTATTATTATTGTTTATAATAATACTTTTTAATTTTAGAGAAAACCGTGCTCTATTGTTTTGCCTTAAACCTAAGCTGTCCCTAAAATATGGAACGCTTATACCTGTTCCATACGGCGTTGACTTCCCACGTTTGACCTTCTTGGTCAAAACGGAGCATTGTACAAAGGACGGTGACTAGGCACCTATTGTGGTGAAGGCGTGTGTTGTGCATTAATCCCAGATTTTCCAGGATCCGTGGTGAAGGTTGGAACCCATAGCATTGTTGCAGGACCTCTCCACATACACCATTGGTAGGATTTTTAGAGGACTGTCTAGGCCGTTACAAGCCCTTATGGCATCCACCTATGAATTCAGATAGGATTTGAATGGCTTTGGAGGAGCTAAGGGGCAGACAAGACTTCACTTGTCTGCCCCTTAGGTTGCTGAAGCTTCTTGGTGTCCATCCATTGTATTGTAACTGGACTAAGACCAGCTTATTTTTATGCTGCCATGCCATAGTCTTACCTGCAGCTCTACAAGGCTATCTAGGATTACAGCTCAAAAGCCCCGTAGAGAAAAACCACACCTAATTGTACTTCCTTGTTGCCATTGCTGGCAACATTAGCAGTCTGGAATTGGCAAATTGAACTGCAGCCTTTCGTCAGATGGCCTCAGGTCGTGGCTGGTGAGGCTCTAAACGACAGTGGCTGTCTGTAGAAGGCTTTTATAACAGACGGCACTTGGTCGTTCTTGGCATCTCCTGATCGTTTCAGAAGTCTTGACCTGCTAATTGTAACCTTTGAACTCCTTGTCTTGCCGTAGGGGTACGCAGGCTAGGGCTGGGTATTTCTGCAGACGTTTTGAGGTGGGGCAAAACCGGAACTTGCCAACCGTGGGAATGTATAAAACAATAGAGGTCTTGCTTTTTGAGAGGCCCTGTGGGAAAAAAAGTTAGTGGTGTTTGGTCAGTTAGCAGGATCAAAATGGGGTCTTCTCCCTGTCCTTAACACCGTGTCCCATGTGCATCAAAGAGTTCTCACAGTAGGGAATTTGGGGGGGGGGGACTCCTAAATAACATGTAGACAGACAGCACTGAGGGTTTCTAAGAAGAGGAAAAATTCCCAACCCTGTCTGGGGAAGTTCAGAATAATTTTCTCAGATTTCCTGTAAGCCATCCTTTTGGCCCAATTATAAAAGCGCATAGCTTCCGTGCTGGGTGAGCAGCACTCCCAATTTATCAAATTGTCATTTTGTCTTTGAAGAGAACTGCTGTGACATCAAATGGACAAATTCCACAGTTGCAGCTGATGGAAAATTAAATTTTATTTACCGGTCTAAAGGCGTTCATTGTCTGAGACTGTATTCCAGAGGCATGATTGCGTTGCAGAAATAGTTGAATGCTCTCTTTCTATTCCTTTGGCATTTGAATTCTATTATTCTAGCACCGTGGCGTGATCTATATAGTGACCCTGATACTAAATATACTTCTGTGTGAAGAATTATTGGGCACAGTGAATTAACCCTTCGCCGTCCCATGTTTAGCTCAACCTGACACTTAAAACATCCTTCTCAGTTTAAGAGAGACTGGGTAGAGAATTGGGTTAGGAGTAGCACCAGATTTCTATGTCATGGCCGTTTAAAAAAAACAATACAGAGTCCGTGGCAAACTCGGAAGCTGAGTTTATATTTGTTCATCCAACTTTATGCTGCATTGTAAGACTGCAGCTTTCATAGAAACCTCACCCTGATAAGGAAAAAAAGTAGGGCTGAGACATCAAAAGTACCTGAACAGGATCTGGGAACGAGAGAAGTCCAATTCCAAATCCAAGTATTACACTTGGGAATTAGTGAGCTTTAGGGAGGGTGCCAGGTTCCAAATCCTGCGTAGATCCCTGTTTATTCTTTTCTCCAGCCCCACCCCCTATACAATGACTTTGCAACGGAGGGGATGCAGGTGCAATATTGGGGGAGAAGGACCATCCATGGGGAAGAGAAGGCCAAATGCTCCTGTGCATTGTTGGGCAGAGGGAGAATTCTCTTTGAAGAAGGTAGCTCCTCTGGCCAAAAGCCTAGGATGCTGGGTCTGGAGTTAGATTTCAGGCAGGCAGCTCCCTTGCTGGGTTTTGATGCAGCAGCTGGCAGAGTGTCTGGCACGAGAACTGCAGCATTGCCTGGGTTTGTCGAGATCCCAGCCCGTGGGGTAGGGATGAATGCCCCTGCCAAGGAGGGAAACAGCATCTTTGGTCTCTGGGCAGTTTGGAAGCTTCTACAATGACTCAGCTGCACCAAGCTTGAGGGAGTTGGCTGGCGAGTGCAAAAAAGTTTGCAACCAGGCTAAAAATACGATTGCTGATTTGCACTCTCGGAGTGCTCGGGCTTTGCCTTCGGATGTGCTTGGAATCCAGACAGGCTGTTGTGACTCTTCTAAATCCGGATGCCTCTTTTGGGTGGGGCCAGCAGGGATTTAAAGATGGAGCTTGGTGTGTGTGTGTGTGTGTGTGTTAAATCAAGGCGTGCAACCATACTGTTTCTCTTGAAGTCCAGTATTGTTGGAGGGCGCTGGCAGATACCCTGTGGCAGACTGGCAAGGAGCCCCTTCCCCTGTAATGGACTGCAGAAAAGGGGCTCAGAGCAGGCAGCCTGGCACCCTTCTTCCAGGGGAGGCTGGTAACCTTAGGAGCAATTTGCATATGTCTCCAAGCCTCTTTGCCATTGGCTGCAGAAGGTCAGAAGGCGGAGATTGATGGAGCAGATTAACCCCCCCCCCCTTTGGTTTAATAATGGAGGCACCTGGCTATTGACCGGGAGACGGTGAGTTCTAGTTCCGCCTTAGACATGAAAGCCAGCTGGGTGACTTTCGACCAGTCCCCTCTCTCTCAGCCAAACCCACCTCACAGGGTGGTTGTGGGGAAAATGGGAGGGAAGGAGCATAGCCCTCTTTTGAGTTGAAAAGTAATAAAGGCGGGATATAAATAAATAAATAAATATCGCCTCCTGGTTTTGCTGCATTGGAAATGATTGCAGGTTTGGCCGTTCTTATTTTTGTTTGGCCATCCACTTTCCACCTCAACGAGTTCTTAAGGATACTGCAAACAATTTGTTCCCAATTTTGTGTTTGCAGTCTGTCCCCTCTGCCCCGTGGCAATCTCGTCTCCAGCCAGAAATGTTTAGACAGAGAAATAATTTCAGATTGAACAACTCTCTTAAGTCAGCATCAACCAACAGTATTGCAGACGTGGGAAAGCAGATGCTCCTATTTTGGGGTATACGCTGTTATATTTCTATATAAGTAATCCTTGACTCCTGATTCAGTTTGGACCGGAATTTGGGCCTCTTTTTAAGTGATGCAGTTGTTAAACGAGTCATCGGGTCCGATTTTATTTTTACTGTGGTGGTTAAGCAAATCACAGAGCCATTAAGTGGCTCCTGATTCTGCCATTGACTTTACTTGTTGAAAGCTGGCTGGCACGGCCGCAAATGGTGACCAGGTAACCCCAGGACACTGCAGCCATCATAAAGTCAGGCCGGTTGCCAGGTGCTCAGATTTTGATCACGTGACCCTGGGAATACTGCAATGGTCGTAAGGGCGAGGACCTCGCGTGAAAAAAAGTCACATTTTTCAGTGCCATTTTCAAATGGTTGCCAAATTGTAAGTCAAGAACTACCTGTAGTCAGTGTGCATAGAGAGAGAGAGAGAGAGATTGAGAGATAATTAGGTAGGTAGGTAGGTAGGTAGATAGATGAGAGAGAGAGAGAGGGAGGGAGAGAGGAGAGATAATTAGATAGAGATAGATAGATGATAGATAGATAGATAGATAGATAGATAGATAGATAGATAGATAGATAGATGGATGGATGGATGGATGGATGGATGGATGGATGTGAGGGGGGAGACAATTAGAGATGTAGGTAGGTAGGTAGGTAGGTAGATGAGAGATAACTAGACATAATTAGATGGATGAGGGGGAGATAGATAGATAGATAGATAGACAGACAGAGATAGATAGATAGATAGATAGATAGATAGATAGATAGATAGATAGATAGATAGATAGAAGAGATAATTAGATGGATGAGGGGGAGAGCGAGAGGGGGAGAGAGATAATTAGATAGATAGATAGATAGATAGATAGATAGATAGATAGATAGATGAGAGAGAGAGATAATTAGATAGAGAGATACCCATTGTCTTCTCTTCCTTCTATTTTATGCGTAAATAAAATATTAGATGCAGAATTTATTACAGGAAATAAAATAAGGAGTCCTTTATTTGTAATATAGTTCGAGCAGGTTGGGAATCCAAATCAAGGCTCTTAAGTATGCATCAGTAGCAGCAATTCACAATTGTGAATTGTGCAAGTATGGGATTATCCCCATATTCTTTTCCCAAACTGTCATTTAGTGGTGGGTCGCATCCCTTTTGAACCCAGGGATAGATAGAGGACAGGCTTATTTTTAAAGAAACAACAACAACCTTCTACCTCCTCATTGAGAGGCTGATACACAACAATTCTCATCTCTTGTCAAGATGATTGTTTTTAATCTACTACTCGATTCTGACATTTTGAGGCTGCCTTTCCAAAGCCACATCTCTCCCAAAGTGACCAGTGATGAAGACAAGAATATCTTGAGTGCTCCTCTGCTTAACATTACCACTTGCTTTCTAGTAAGGGGAAAGCCACTTTTGGGGTTTTTTTTGCAATCTTGTTCAGAGTACAATGCTCTTGCAAAGGGTGAGGTCTGGGGAAGATTAATTATTATCGGGAGCATTGGGGGGGAGGGAGAAGTCCCTTCAAGTTTGCTACTGGGTGTAGGGACCAGTAGTGGGTTCCACTTACCTTCAATACCGGTTCGGAACTGTGAGTGTGTGCACGGTGCTTCTGTGCATGCGTAGAGTGTCTGTGATGATGTCTGGGCGGGTAGGTGGAGCCTCCCGTCGCTGCCCCTACCAGTTCGCACGAACCGGTAGAAACCCACCACTGGTAGGGACTTAGAAAAACCAATATGGAGTTCATGAATTCTGAATTTCTGCAGTTGGTTACGCTACAGGGAGTTTCATATTCCATTTTTTTTTCTTCCTCCTTTTTACTGCCCGATTTATTCCACGGAGGAGATTTCAGAAGAAGAGCTGAGTCACGAGTGTTAATAGATGGGCAGTTGGCCTTGGGGAGTGGCAGATAGACAAAAGCAACAGAAATAAATCAGAAGATAAAAAGACCTGCTTAATTTTATTCTTGGGAGAGGCTGTTCCAGAGTGAGCATGCTGAAGTGATGCTCTGAGACATCATTTTCTAATAACATCTTTGGAAAATCTCGGTTAAGAGGATTCCTTTGTGTTTCCTCCAAAGGTTTATTCCGAAGGATGCTCTGACTGTTTTCTTAAAGATGGATTTAAAGGGTCTTCTTAAAGCTTTGGCTGTTAAAGGCTGAACTCCTGGTTCATCTTTGCTTGCTTTGTGTGGCTGGTGATATTGAATTGTTTGCTTTCTGCACCGTGAAATATTTTTTGTTGCATTAATTGTAAGCCCTTTGCACTTGCCCTTTGAGAGACAGACGGAAAGAAAACTTTCTTAGGACGCTTTTAGAGTGGAGATGGAAGGAATGAAAGGAAGTCCATTTCAAAGGAGATGTACGCCAGCTTGCAAGGACTACCTATCTCAGTCCAGGAGAAAATCCTTTTTTTTAACTTGTCTGGGTTTGCTTAGCTCAGTGGTGGCAAACGTATGGCACGCGTGCCAGAGGTGGCAAGCAAAGTCCTCTCTGTGGGCACGCGCTCCATCACCCCAGCTGTTTTGGGTCTCTGCCGTGCATGCGTGCGTGCCCCCCGCCGGCTAGCTGGTCTTTGGGTCTCTGCCGCACATGCGTGGGGCACGGGCGTATGCACAGGACACGCCTGCGCCTTGCACTTTGGGCACGCACACACACTTTGGGCATTCAGTGCCTAAAAGATTCGCCATCACTGGCTTAGTTCTTCTGTGGCTTCTCATTTGTGCTACAGATGCTTGATAGGGGCTTCATCACGGGAGGTTTTTAAGAAAAGACTAGACTATCTGAAACGGTACAGGGCAGTGATGGCGAACCGAAAAGGCAAGTGCACGCAGGCGGCACCAAGTGCGGAAAAGGGAGCATTTTGTGCACACTTATCAGAGCCGTGACCAGGAGAAAGAGTTGCCCAGAGGGTATGCGCACGCTGGATAAGGTACTTCCAGTTTCCGGTGCACACATGCGCGCCAGCCAGTAAGTCTTCCGGTTACTGCTGCGCATGCTCGCGCACTGATCAGCTGGCCAGCACGCCAGAAAACGGAAGATCAGCTCTTCCGGTTTCCAGCAGTGCCGCCTGCACGAAGGCTGTAAAGAGTTGTGAATGCAATAAGAAGAATCCGGAAAAACTGTTTCCCGAGGATCAAACTGTTCGGCTGGGCCCTGGCATTCTGGCGATCCTTCCCTGAAAGTCAGAAAGACGCAGAATGTAGTTGATGCTGCAGAATTCAAAGAATTGGGCATGTGGAATTCTGGGAAAACAAATTTGTACTCTAGCTATCTTTTTTGCAGTAGGATGTTACACTCACTCACACACAGACAAACACACACCATGGTTACAGGGAATAAAACAGCCACATTTATATTGGAAAAGATCAGAGTAATTTTAATCTGGAGTGAGGTAGTGGGTTTGCAAGGAAGGGCAGTTAGACTGCTATTTAATTCACCCCTTGCACGTTTTAAATCTTCTGATTGCATTAGATTGCTTTTTTATTACCTTGTGGTTTTAAAACTATAGCTCTTTTTTACAGACTTATCTTTTTTATTATTTTGATATTGCCAAGTGTCCTAGGAATGTAACGGATGGGTCTTGTAAAATGTTACTGTGCAACTCACATAATGGTGAGCATCTGTTCCTAAAACCTAATTTGCCTTTTTACCTTTTTTCAACATTTTGGGTGCATTTTGCCATTTTTCGTTTTTTTGCAACAGGCAAGTACAGTTTTACAATTAATTCAACAAAAAATATTCTACGTTTGTTAGATAACAACACGCCGGTTCTGGCAGGATGGGGTGGGGGGCAATGGAAGGATCATATTTTTTTGCAGTCATCTGGTCATTAGCACTCTCCCTGAGACCTCTTGAGGCCACTTGGAGGTTTATCTGTGCCCTCAGGGTCCCCTGAATTGTCCAAATGGCTGTGGAACCTTCTTGGAACTGCTGAAAGGACTGTGTTGTAGACTGGAAATTAGGTAGTGTCTTATATCCCTCCCCCTCTGTTGATCCCTTTTTCATACTAGCCGTCCTCTCTAGCTGCATCCCTTCAATGATATAAGGCCATGATGGCGAACCTATGGCACATGTGCTCGAAGTGGCACACGGAGCCATGTCGGCTGGCACGCACGGCATCGTCCATTCCTCTTCCGGGTTTCCGGCACATATGTGTGGCCAACTATCAGCTGGCCTTCATGTATGCGGCGGGGCTGGAGACTGGAAGAGCTGGTCTTCCCTTTTCTGGCATGAGCATGCGCGCTGGCCAGCGGATCGTCGCGTGTGCATGCGTGCCAGTAACCGGAAGACATGCGGGCCAGTGCCGGAAGTCCATTTTCCATTGTGCGCATGCCCCCTGTGCAGCTCCTGTTTTGGGTCGTGGATGAGCGCACGCGCACACTCTCTTTTTGGCACTCGGTGCCGAAAAGGTTTGCCTTCTCCCAATGGACTGTGGAATGGTCCAGAAATGGGTTGATACAGTGCAATCTGCCCAGAGGCTGAGTCGTAACTTTTCGGGCCACGCCCCCTCTTGTGACCGTTGGGGCCCAGTTTTCGACTCAGTCTTCTGACAGAGACACCTTTTTGTAGTTGCTCCTGTTCAACGCATTTCTGGACATTCCGTTGTTCTTTGGATCAGGTTTTCTTCCGTTCCTTTCCTTATTAGCAAGAGCGAGCTCAGCTTGACTGTAGAGACTCCTGAGCATGGGATTGGACTAGAAAAGGGTTCTCCAACCTTGGCAACTTTAAGACTTGTGGACTTCAACTCCCAGAATTCCTCAGCCAGGAGGAATTCTGGGAGTTGAAGTCCACAAGTCTTAAAGTAGCCAAGGTTGGAGATCCCTGGACGAGAAGACCTCCAAGGTGCCTCCCAGGTCAATGATTCTACCTTCCTCTGAACGTAGCCTGCAGTTTCTGGCTGACAAAAGGGTGTCGGCTCCTACCTTTAGATCTTGAAGCACAGCATGTTTCATTAACATCTAAAAATAAACAAACTGCTAATATAGCAGTTGCACAGTAACTTGTCTCGGAAGAATTATTTATCTAAACCCCTCTCGGCTCACAGTGTTCCAGCGATCTTTGCAAGATCTCCTGGGATTCCTGATGTTTACAGTGAGACACGGTTGGCTTTCTCTGACCTCGAATACCTGAAAGGGAATATATATATATTTTTCTGAAAGTTATTCCCTGGGGTCAGTTCAGTTTTGTTTGCCACCGTGATCTTAGGAGGCTTCTGAAGTTGGCAGTCATGAAGTAGAGGCAGTCTTCGACTTACGACCATAATGGAGCCCCAGATCTTTGTTGCTAGGCGAAATATTTGTTCGGGGAATTTTGCCTCATTTTACGACCTTCTGTGCCACAGTTGTTAATTGAATTGCTGCTGTTGTTTTTAAGCTGGTTAACACGGTTGTTAAGTGATTCTCATAGCATCCGCTAAGAAGGCTCACCGTTGACATCCTCAATCCATGATTTGATTCCAGAATAAATAAGAAAAAAAAATTCCTTGTTTTTATTGCATGTTGTACAAACAGCTTCTGCTTGGATCTTCTCTCATCTCTTGTCAGCCAAGATCCAAGTTCTTAAGCTGGATGTTTATTGAAGACGGTCACAAATATGAGAAACACCCCTCTGAAATCATGAGGGTTAGAAACCGCCTTTTGAAAGGTCCAATTTAAACCACCTGACCCTGTAGATCAGTGTGGCATCTCCTCTCTTCTTTAGCCCAACATGGTGCAAGGATTTTTGTGTATTGTTTGCCCTGGAGTCTTTTTGTGTGAGTGTGTGTGTGTAATAATGCAACACGCCTATGTCAACCTCTTTGTTAGAGAAACATGGACGGGGAATGCCAGCCTCTTTTGCTGTGTGTGTGTGTGTATTTTTCCCCCAAACAAAGCTGCACAAGCATAGAGCCTTTAGTGTATGTCTGGTGATTGGTCCATGTGATTGTAGAAAAGACAGTGGTGCGTAGGAGGGAATGTGCGAGGTTTTTTTTCCCAAGAGTGGGAGGGCCAGCTGTAAAAGAGATTTTATCCATCAGCTTCCAAAGATTTTCTAAGCTGAAGTCGGAATAATTCAGGATGGTGGCTTGCGGGTTACAGAGTTACAGGTGACTCTGCTGAAACCAGTGGATTGCAGTAACTAGGTTTAGACCAGGGTGGATAAAAATCAATGATTTTTTAAAAAAAAAATAAAAAAAATCAGATTTTTTTTTATTTAAATCGGATTTTTTTTATTTAAATCGGATTTTTTTTATTTAAATCGGATTTTTTTTATTTTTATCGAATTTATTTTAATAAAAAACTTTTGGGGTAAAAATCTATCGTAAGATAGTTTTCTATTTAAGATACATAAATAATTTAGTTTATTCAGCATGAAATGGAGCTTAGTTATGTAGCATGAGGCTGTATATTCTGCAACACTGGGACTATCGGTGAGTCAAAGGAGTAGCAGAGATGACAGTTGCTCTTTAAAAATTATGATTTAAATCGAGTTGATTTAAATCAAGCCTTTTTACTAGTGATTTAAATCATGATTTAAATTGTGATTTAAATCAACTCAATTTAAATCAAATCCACCCTGGTTTAGACTAACAAATGAGGAAATGTAAGATACCAATGGCAGGCCAGACAGATCAGTGAATGGAAGTGCATCAGATATCCTGGGGTTATCGAGACAAAATACAGGTATTCCTAATCTAGACAGTCCCTTATCTGAAATAGTATACGTTCTCCTGCTTAAGCAGGGGGCTGGACTTGGAGACCCCCAAGGTCCCTTCTAACTCCTATTCCAGTGATGGCTAACCTTTTTGCCATCGCGTGCCAAAAGCGGGGGGGAGAGCGGGGGGGGAGGTCGTGAGCGCATGTGCCCACACCCATAATTCAATGCCCCCCAGACAGTGTTACTTTTCCCACAGGTTAGATTAATTTTTCCTGTATATTCTATAACTCCAAATATATATGTATATATCTTAAACTTTATGCTAATTTTCATCCATTTTTAATTCGGTTATCAATCCACCTGTACCAATTATCCCACACCGTATAGAATTCTGAATCCTCTTTTTCATTTAGTTCTAATGTTAATTTATTCATTTCAGCACAATCAAATGTTTTCTGAATAATAGACTTCCTCAGGTGGTATATTGTTTCCTTTCCAATATTGTGCATATGTTACTCTCGCTGCTGTGAGTATGTGAATGATTAAATATCCTGTTTTTTAATAATCATCATCACAGTTGAGCCAAAAAATTACCATTGCTAAGTAAGGCAGTTGTACAATCAATTCTGCCCCATTTTACAACATTTTTTGCCACAGTTGTTAGGTGAATCACTGCAGTTGCTAAGCGAACCATCAGTCGCTAAGCGAACCCGGCTTCCCCATTGACTTCGCTTGTCGGAGGTCAGACGGGAAAGTTGCAAATAGTGATTATTACATGATCGCGGAACAGTGCAACCGTCATAAATACATGGCAGTTGCCAAGTGCCTGGATTTTGATCACGTGAGATGCCACAACGGTCACAAGAATGAGAAACGGCCATAAATTGATTTTTTTTTCAGTGTCGTTACTTTGAACGGCCATTAAACAAAGACCTGTAAAGTCAAGGACTACTTGTATACCCTTGTTTGCATTTTTAGCATTTTTGGGAACCGGCAACGAGGGCTGATAAAATTCAACCAGCCAAAATGGAGGCAAATTTAAGGCGATGCTTAATGTTGCCAGATGGGGTTTTTTTTAACCTCTCCAAGAATGGAGATGGGCCTGTGAGTTTGTTAAGAGGTGAATCACCTGGCACTGCTGACTGGGGAAGTCTGGGAGTTTAAGTCCAGATGTCTGAGAGCTGCCAAAATTTGAAAAACACAGGTGTAAATTAAATATTGGAAGTCCCAAAGGTGCTTTTTATGTTTTTTGTTTTCTTCAAGAGGCAACTAGATTTTCTTGGTTTTTCTTTGAAGACGTTTCGCTTCTCATCCAGGAAGCTTCTTCAGCTCCGACCGGATGGTGGGGAATGGAAGGATTTCCTCAGGGTGACACAGACAAACCTCCAAGTGGCCTCAACGACCCTCTAAAAGGATGCAAACGGCCAGCTGTCTGCAAGGAATATAAATCCTTCCATTGCCCACCATCCAGTCAGAGCTGAAGAAGCTTCTGGGATGAGAAGCGAAACGTCTTCAAAGAAAAACCAAGGAAGTCCAGTTTCTTGTTGGAAAAAAAAGCACCTTTGGAACAAACACATGAACTGGATGACTGAGAATGGACCTAGATAAATATTGGGAGCAGTTCTAGCTTCCTAGAAACCCATAATGGATTTCTTCCTTTGGATTCTTTTTCTTTTTTCCGCACCCAAAAGATAGCTGAGTTTGAAGGAAGCTGGCTGTCAAGTTTCCGAAAGATGCCCTAATTAATTCATGAGCCATGATCCAAACTTCAAAGGAAATATATTCATTTATTAGGAGCACCATTCCGGCAATACTGGGATGCAGTTAGGACTGATCCTACGTAGATTTACGTTCCCCTATGACCCTGTCTCTCCCCTCCTCTCTGGCCATGTCATAAATCACATTCTCCAATTAACCACTTTGGCTGGCTGTGAAACCTAATACCCTCCTTCTGATTGCGGTCAGAAAGAATGTATGGAATTCACTTCAGTTCTCCCTCCCTCCTGCTCATGGCAACTTGAAAGCTTTGCAAGTTGACACTGACATTATGTGCCGCTCTAGGAACTCTTCGTTCACCACCTTTTCTGTCCTGCTTTGCAGTTCTCAACATGCTCAGCAACCCTTTTGGGAAGCCGTCGTTGGGCTTCCTCCCACTGGATCCCATCGGCTCAGAGCTGAGCGAGAACCTTCCAACTCCAACCTTGAGGGCCTCCCGCTTGGACAGCAGCCGTTCCCTTCTCTATTCACGCTCCAGCAGCCCCTCCGATTCTGACACCAGTGGATTCAGCTCTGGATCTGACCACCTTTCAGATCTGATCGTAAGAAGCCATGGATATTTTTTTTCCTCTCGCGCGTGTGGTTTTGGGGACGGAGGTGGAAGGAAGTTAGAACTTCTCGAGTTGTGCTTAAACCTGCTTTAATTACCATATTTGTCAGAGTATAAGACAAAATTTCTCCCCATCCCCTCAAATAGGCTGAAAATTTGGGTGCATTTTATACTCCAAATGTAGCATTGCCCATCTGTCGGCTACCGCCCTTCAGCCTCCGCGTGTCAGAGATTGCCACAGACAATGGCTTGAGTTTTTGGGCTCCATGCCTCATGTTTTCAGCCTCCAAACGCTCCATTTGGGAGCCGTTCAAGGCTGTGGGATCGCCAAAGCACATTGCCGCCTCTGCGCATCACATTTTCAGCCTCTGCGCATCGCGTTTTAGGCCTCTGCATGTTGCATTTTCGGGCAGCGATGTGCTTTGGGCGATTCCCCGCAGCCTTGAACGGTTCTCAAACGGAGCATTTGGAGGCTGAAAACGCGAGGCGCAGAGCCCAAAATGGCAACCCGGAACAGCTGCTGCCTTGTCTTACCGCTTCCGCGCTTCACCTGCTTTACTCACTGGAGCTCTCTCCGGCAATCAGCTGTGCTTTTGAAGCTGCTTATCAGCCCCACCGAGGGCGTGCTCACAACCAGCGAACTAATGTGCTGAAGCTGACCAGGCTAAGGATGCTAGCCAGATGAATACCTGGTAGGCAGAGGCAGAATTTTTTTTCCTCCTATTTTCCTCCCCAAAAACTAAGGTGCATCTTATACTCCGGAGCATCTTATACTCCGAAAAATACGGTAATTAAATCGGATTAATTTTAAAAACTGTATATGGCTACCCAACTCACTCATAGTGACACTGGGTAGCTTACAGAAGTAAAACCCCAAATACAAACCCCCACAAACCCCCATCTCTCTGGTGACCACAATCAAACATACATACTACTTGATGGGTTCCATATCAAACCCACGTCTTCAGGTCGTTTGAAAGAGGTGAGGGCCAATCTTATCTCTATGGATGAAGTTCCACGGAATGGGAGTCACCACGGAGAAGGCCCTTCGTCTTGGTCCCACTAGATGGACCTTCTTAAGAGAGGAAAAATTCACCACCTATTCTGGTGGGTTGGATAGATGTAACTGGGAAGGCGGTCCTTTAAATAACCCGACCCCCAAGCCAAAAGGTGACAATCAGCATTTTGAATTGGATCTGGAAGTAAATCAACAGTGTCGTTTCCCAAAGGAGAGGTGTCACATATACACATCCAGACTGCACAAAAGCCACATGCCACATTTTGAATCCAGTGAAGATTGAATTTTTAGTGGGAGTTTAAATTCTCGCATTGGTAGGAGGCTGGGCGTGTTGTTGCTTTATCCACTTTCTTCCCCAATGTGAATTTTTTTTTCACGGTGCCTCTGATGAAACGTCTTTTGCAGTCAAGTCTCCGTATCTCACCACCTCTGCCATTCCTGCCTATTGGAGGCATCACCAGAGATTCCTTGAATGGAGTGGGATCTCGCCTGGATCAAGAGCAGGCTGCCTTGGCTGCTGTCACCTCTTCCAGCCCGGCCGCTTTGTCCAAGCAGTGGCCTGGGGCCTCTTCCTGGCCATCCTGGAACATCACGGACTCTCCAGAAGATCCCTTCAGCATAGAAAGAGAAG
The DNA here is from genome assembly GCF_059756535.1 of Pantherophis guttatus. Taxonomy (NCBI): domain Eukaryota; kingdom Metazoa; phylum Chordata; class Lepidosauria; order Squamata; family Colubridae; genus Pantherophis; species Pantherophis guttatus. Next base: position 20,138,729 of record NC_142075.1, read on the forward strand.
CCAGGCTCCACAAGCAAGCTGCAGGTGAGCCAAACCTAGGCCAGTGTGAGGGCGACCAGAGAGGCCAGGTAAGAATTCCACCACTGTCCCCACCTCATAGATGAAACTCTTCTGTGGCTTTTGTCTTCAGCTGTGAATGAGGCAACCTGCACTTGGAGTGGGCAGCTCCCACCTCGAAACTACAAAAACCCCGTTTACTCCTGCAAGGTGTTTTTAGGAGGTGTCCCCTGGGACATCACAGAAGGTGAGTTCCTTGACAGCTCTTGTGCGCCTTTCTTTCTTTCTTTTAAGGCCCTATTCGGGTGTCGTGTTGAAGACAGGCAACGATAGTTCTTAACTTTATGTGTTATGGCTTTCCAAGATGAGGCAGGTTGCCCAAATGTTTCTCAGTGGCCAAGAAGTCTCGTTGGGGTTATTAGCATGGCTCAACATTGAGGTCTCATGCTGCGGTATTGCAAAATTGGCCATTTTTAAAAAGTGGAATTGCTTCCGTGGTTTTACATTTAATTTTGCAGCTTCATGAGGGTCACCAAACCCTCAGGAATTAAGGCCTTAAAGCTTCAGAAACCCAGGAAGCCTGTTAAGGTCCAACAAAAGCCATAGAGCAGTGATGGAGAACCTTTTCGGTGCCGAAAAGGGAGCGTGCGCATGCTTGGGCCACAACCCAGAAGAGGAGCTGCCCACGGCGCATGCGCACACCCGAAAATGAACTTCCGGTTGAAGCTACTGAACTTCCGGTTCCAGCCAGCTACTCTTCCGGGTTTCTGGCGTGTTTGTGCAAGCGACAATCAGCTGGCTGGCACACATGCTCATGCAGGAAAATGGAAGACCAGCTTTTCTATTTTCCAACACTGCCGCATGCAAAAAGGCCAGCTGATTGTCACAAGCACACGTGCGCCAGAAACCCAGAAGAGGAACGGGCAGTGCCGCGTGCGTCAGGTGACATGGCTGCGCGTACCACTTCGGGTATGCGTTCCCAAGGTTCGCCATCACAGCCATAGAGGTAGTCCCCATTTAGTGATTGCAATTGGGACCAGCAACTCCATTGTTAAGCAGCTCGGTCATAAGGTGAAAGATTCTCATGAACGTGCCCTGCTTACGACGATGGTTCCAGAAGCGATGGTGAAGTAAATCACCATGGATCAAGGACACTGTGATCACAACTTGTGATTTCCTGCTGGCTTCCCCAATGACTTTGCCTATGGGAAGCTTTCTGCAAAGGTTGCCAATAATGATCCCTTGATTGTGGGACACTGTGGCCACCATAAATGCATACCAGTTACCAAGCACCTGGATTGTGATCAAGTGGCCATGGGGGACACCACAATGGTCACAGTTTCAAGGATCGGTCACAAACCTCATCATTGCCATCAGGGGTGGGTTCTACTTAACTTTACTACCAGTTTGCAACGGGATCACGCGCTTGCGCTTCACTCACGCACACACTTTGCTTCTGCGCATGCGCAGATCGCTTCTGATGATGTCAGGGTCAGTGGGTGGAGCCTCCCACCAGTTTTACTACCGGTTCTATAGAACCGGTCTGAACTGGGGGCAACCCACCACTGATTGCCATCGTAACTTGGAATAATTGCTGAACAAGTGGTCATTAAGGAAAGACTACCTTGTATTAGCTATCTGCCATCACTGGGGCAAGGGGTAGAAACGGCCTCCCCCTATCCTACTTCATGGGGTTAGAGTGGGGAAACTGAGTTTTGTTGGTGTTCCTCCTCTCGTAACGAAATCCGTCTCTTCTGTGCAGCGGGTCTGATCAGCACCTTCCGTGTGTTTGGCTCGCTGAGAGTGGAGTGGCCTGGTAAGGATAGCAAGCATCCCCGCTGCCCTCCCAAAGGTAATATGCCTAAAGGTAATACAGACATGGTAGGAATTCTTTTTATCCATGCTTCGTATAGACCACTGAGGGCTCCTGGGCATGAATGCATGCTGGTGACGGACAAGGAGAGCACCGTAGGTGGGCGGCCTCCTCCTGGTGCACAGGTGCTTCCTTTTCACCCTCTTCTCCACCTAGCTAAGGGAAAACGGCACACCTGAAGCTATTCAGGGCTGAGGACAGTAGGACTTTGGGGAGCAGGGGGAGAGGGACCCCAGCTGCCCTCAACAGTTGTCCCCTTCATCAGGACCACATTATCCTAAAATCCTAGGTGAGAAGAGCAGAGGTAGTATTCAGCCGGTTCGCGCGAACCGTTGGCGGAAATTTTTGAAACCCACCAACTGCCTTTTGAGGTCTCATAGTCCAGCTCACAAGGAATATAGGACACTGAGCTTGGAGAAGGAAGGAGAGGGCTATTAAGGAGGGTACAGTTTGTAGGGGGGGGGGGGAAATCAGGCAATCCCGAGAAAGAAGAAGTGTGAGGAAGAAACTCAAGTGCCCAATGCCTTGATTTTGTTCATTATAGCAATAGCACTTAGACTTATATACCGCTTCACAGTGCTTTACAACCCTCTCTAAGCGGTTTACAGAGTCAGCCACTTGCCCCCCAACAATCTGGGCCCTCATTTTACCCACCTCGGAAGGATGGAAGTCTGAGTCAACCTTAAGCCAGTCAGGATCGAACTCCTGACAGTGAGCAGATTTGGCCTGCAATACTGCATACTAACCACTGCACCAACCATAATTCATGGTATAAAATGGGACAGAGTGAAATAATCTTGGACAGGCTTTCAGGATTCCAATTTTTCTAGACTGCCAATCAAGGATATTCCTGGAATCCTGTTTCTTGACCTTCCTGCTTTTGAAGGGTTCACATCCACCTTGAAAGCCTGTTCAAGGTTTCCCTCTGTCCTGCCTGAGCCCTGGATCAAAATCAAGGTGTGGTTATCAATTGCTTTCCCACGCTTCTCTCCGTCACAGGACCTTTTCGGCAACTCCCTTCTTAACCTATTTATACCTTCCTTCTACATTGCTTTACAAACGCCTCCTGTCCAGAGCAGGAATCCCGAGAGCATTCCAGCTACCCCAATCTTGACTTGAAAACTTCCAGTGATGCATTCGGGACAGTTCCATTAGTAAATGCTTCTTTTGGTCAAGACGTTTGGGCAGTGGTGAAATCCATTTTTTTTTTTTACTACTGGTCTGTGGGCGTGCCAGGAAGGATACTGCAAAATCCCCATTCCCTCCCCACTCCTGGGGGAAGGATATTGCAAAATCTCCATTCCCAACCCACTCCAGGGGAAGGATACTACGAAATCCCCATTCCCTCCCCACTCCTGGGGGAAGGATATTGCAAAATCTCCATTCCCAACCCACTCTTGGACCAGCCAGAGGTGGTATTTGCCGGTTCTCAGAACTGCTCAAAATTTCCGCTACTGGTTCTCCAGAACCTGTCAGAACCTGCTGGATTGCACCCCTGCGTTTGGGGCTCCCCTGTTGGTTCCTATCCTCTCTACTCAAGAGCTACGGAGAATAAATTGCACCCTGTTCCCCTTGACAGTATTTTACAGCAAAGATCAGTATTTCTCAACCTTGGCAGGACTAGAACTCACGGTCTCCTGGCTTCTACCCTGGTGCCTTAACCACTAGACTAATCTAAGCAGAATATCCTTGTTAATATGGTGCTTCCTCTGGTGATCAGATATGGGGAAGTGTTACTGAATATTCCCAAAAGAGCTGAACCAGTTGGGTCTCTCCGATATACAACAAAGCACTTTCTTAATATTAATTATCCTTAACGATGAATGTGGGGAGAGAACAGATGTGTCCTGCAGTCTTGAGTTCTTCCCTCTCTCTCTCTCTCTCTCTCTCTCTCTCTCTCTTAACTTAGGTTATGCCTACTTAGTGTTTGAATCTGAGAAGTCTGTACGTGCCTTGCTCCAAAATTGCTCCCGAGATATGATGAGCCCCAGCGGCCTGAGCGAATATTACTTCAAGATGTCGAGCCGTAGAATGAGGTGCAAGGAGGTGAGTGGCCTCTACTCGAGGTGCGAATGAAATTGGCAGGTTAAGATCAGTGGTTGCACGCAAACGTGTCCACCACATGCACATGGCTGGTTCTCATTTAGCGGCTGCTTCATTTAACAACAATTCATAGTTAACAACAGTGATGAAAAAGTTGCTTTAATCTTCATACTAGTAGTCCTTGACTTGCAACCCTTCATTTAGTGACTGCTCAAAGTTGCAACGGCAGTGAAAAAAGAGACTCATTGGCCTTTTTTTTCCGCACTTAACGACCGCTGTAGCATCCCCATGGTCACCTGATCAAAATTCAGAGGTTTGGCAGTTGAGATGTACTTATGACAGCTGCAGTGTCCACAGGATTATATGACCCCCTTTTGCCATCTTCTGATGAACACAGTCAATGGGGAAGCCAGATTCACTTAACAACTGTGTTACTAACTGAACAACTATTGCGATTCGCTTAACAACTGCAGGAAGAAAAGTCGTAAAATGGGGCAAAACTCACTTAACAACAGAAATTTTGGGCTCATTTGTGGTCATAAGTTGAGGACTACCTGTACTAACGACGTTCGCGGGTCTGCAAAGCAGGGGGAAGTTGAAGTGAAATTGTGAAATCCTGAAGTTCACTTAGTTTATTTATTTTGTTTATTTATTTATTTTGTCAAGTACATATTAGATAATATATATAAGCATGAATTGAATACATAAAATGAATACAATTAAGGGGAACATTAGGACAGGGATGGTAGGCACGCTGGTGCTCTTATGCAGGCCCCTTACAGATCTCTTAGGAATGGGGTGAGGTCAACAGTAGACCGTTTTAGGTTAAAGGTTTGGAGATGAGACCACAGAGTCTGTTAGTGCATGCTTTAAACATAGAATTCGGCCTCTTGCAAATATTCTTTGGTGCTTAAAATCTAGACAGATACAAGGGCCTGCATTTGCCAAGCAGCGTCTGGAGACAAAGAGGCATCGTTGATGCCCAAAGGACTGGTCATACAAGTCAAGCCTTCGATGGCATTTGGAGAGGTCAAGTCAAGCAGACACAGTATTTCGGGAGTAGTTTTTGCAGCTCAAATGAGGCTGGAGTTAACAGAGGAGATGCTGGCTGGGGAATTCTGGGAATTGAAGTCACAGAGCTACCTGGCGCTTGGTTTAAAGGACGGTGTGGGATTTGTGCGGGTGGCTTGAACAGCGCTAACCTTTGTGCCCCCAGGTGCAGGTGATCCCATGGGTCTTGGCCGATAGCAACTTCGTGCGCAGCCCAACTCAGAGGCTGGACCCTGGGAAAACGGTCTTTGTGGGGGCCCTTCACGGGATGCTGAATGCAGAAGCTCTGGCAGGAATCCTCAATGACCTGTTTGGTGGGGTGGTGTATGCAGGTATTGACACAGACAAGCACAAGTATCCCATTGGTAAGTAAAGCCGGTCCTTGGCGGTTGGTGCCTTCGGTGGGGATGGCATCTGGGGCTTTGTGGAACCAGTGGCACTCCCCATATAGGAAGTCGAGGGAAGAAGAAGAGACTTAACTACCTTGGTATCACTGTTGGACCGTGGTGAGCATGGGTGGGAGAGAAGGGCTGTCTAGTGGTCATTGTAATTGAACTGAGGCTGGATGAGTTTTTTAAGAGCCATGGTGGCGCAGCGGTTAGACTGCAGTATTACAGGTTAATTCTGCTGATTGCCAGCAGTTCGATCCTGACCAGGTCAAGGTTGACTCAGCCTTCCATCCTTCCGAGGTCGGTCAAATGAGGACCCAGATTGTTGGGGGCCATAATGGTGAAATGTAAAATTCGTTACTACCGGTTCTGTGGGTGTGGCTTGGTGGGGGGTAATGTGACTGGGCGTGCATGGCCAACTATTTATTTATTTATTTATTTATTTATTTATTTATTTATTTATTTATTTATTTATAAAAGCATTTTTTCTACAACCTCTTTGGCAGAAGAGGTTGTAAAAAATGCTTTTAAAAGGCTCTGACGATCAGGCAACTCAGCTAGGAGTGTGGAGACACTGAAACTTGTAGTATGGCAAGTCCATCTGTAAAGTCAGAGTAGAGATCCTGGTTGGAGTAAAAGATTTACTCTTTTACTCCAGTTTCTATAGCCACCCACCTCAAACAAGAGACTCTGGGTGTTGAAACAAAACAATTAAAAACAGTTACAACCTAGAACAAAATTACTGCAAGACTCACGGAGACAGTGTGTACTAAAAAAAAAACATTTTTTTTGGCCAAAGAGGTTGTAGAAAAAATGCTTTTAAAAGTAAAAAAAAAAAAAAAAAAAAGCCTCTGATGATCGCACAGCTCAGCTGGGCATGGGGGGGGGGCAGGGATTTTTGCTATCGTTCTCCGAACCACTTGCCACCATCGCTACCGGATCGGGTGATCCGGTCCGAACCGGGAGCATTTCACCCCTGGGCCATAGGCTGTCTCTGTAAATCGAGTGCTGTAAAGAACTATGAAGCAGTATATATAAGTGCTATTGCTATTTTCTAGTCGATCTTTGCCAATTCTTGACAACGGGGCAGAATTAAAAATAGGTATTCCTCCCCCAGTACGTCAGTTCCAATCTAAATCTTAATCTGAGAGGTGCAATAAGGACATTTCGTACAGAAATAAGCTACAGTTCAATTCCTGAAACAAACATTTTTTTCATCTTGTCATCTGTCTAACCTGAGTCTAGACAGATACTGCTCAGAATCCAGACTCTTCCTTCTCTCGCCCCAGTAGGGCAGACCCCTTAAGTCCTGTGCATGTTGACTCATAAAACTTTGTTATTGATCTGCCACTCAGTCTTATTGTACTAATAAACTGGCTTATTTACAGGATCTGGACGTGTCACCTTTAACAATCAGCGTAGCTATTTGAAAGCAGTCAGTGCTGCATTTGTGGAGATCAAAACAACAAAGTTTACAAAAAAGGTAATGCATCATAAGCTTCGTAGTGTGGAGACACTGACACTTGTAGTATGGCAAGTCCACCTCTAAAGTCAGAGTAGAGATCCTGGTTGGAGTAAAAGATTTATTGATTCAGTTTCTATAGTCACCCACCTCAAACAAGAGACTGGGTGTTGAAACAAAACAATTAAAAACAGTTACAACCTAGAACAAAATTAATGCAAGACACACGGAGACAGTGTGTACTAAAACTGCCGGGTTTTGCATTCTCCAAGTACCAAGACTAACTGTCAGCAAAAAGAATACAAGGGTGCAGAGAAGAGCAACAAAGGATTAGGGGACTGGAGGCTAAAACATATGAAGAACAGTTGCAGGAACTGGGTATATTTAGTTTGATGAAAAGAAGGACCAGGGGAGACAGGATAGCAGTCTTCCAATATCTCGGGCTGCCCCAAAGAAGAGGGAGTCAAGCTATTCTCCAAAGCACCTGAGGGCAGGACAAGAAGCAATGGGTGGAAACTAATCAAGGAGAGAAGCAACCTAGAACTAAGGAGAAATTTCCTGACAGTGAGAACAATTAATCAGTGGAACGACTTGCCTCCAGAAGTTGTGAATGCTCCAGCATTAGAAGTTTTTAAGAAGATGTTGGATAACCATTTGTCCCAAGTGGTGTAGGGTTTCCTGCCTAGGCAGGGAGTTGGACTAGAAGACCTCCAAGGTCCCTTCCAACTCTTAATAGAATAGTTATTCTATTCTATTCTAAAATTATACATAATCTACTGTGAATGTTTCATAAGAAGATCTGGGCAATGGGACTGTTTGTGGTTTTCCCCTTACGGCAATTTTGAAGATCATTTCCCAAAGCAGCACCTCTTATTCTGTTGAATTAACCAACGGGCTGTGTCCCCCTTTTCTCAGGTTCAGATTGATCCCTATCTAGAAGATGCCATGTGTCAGATTTGCAGATCTCAGCCGGGTCCTTTCTTCTGTAGAGATCAGGTATAAACTCCTATTTCCACCCTTGGTCTGAAAAATCCGGTGAGAAAAATGTCCCTTTTTATTACCCTTGTTCTACTACGGCAGTGTTTCTCAACCTTGGTAGCTTGAAGATGGGTGGACTTCAACTCCCAGAATCCCCTAGCCAGCACTACTGGCTGGGGGATTCTGGGAGTTGAAGTCCACCCATCTTCAAGCTACCAAAGTTGAGAAACACTGTACCACGGTATATTGTAAGCATGTCGTATTAAAAGAGTGACGTGTATCTGCTTTCGGCATAAGAAGCCTGGACTTTAGTTAGGAGGTGGCTTCAGACCGACCTTCTCATGATCTTCTTGGTCCCACCTAGATGTGCTTCAAATATTTCTGTCGCTCTTGCTGGCACTGGAAACATTCCATGGAGATCCTGCACCATCACCGTCCATTGATGCGTAACCAGAAGAACCGCGACGCCAGCTAGAGCAGTTGTCGGCGAGCTGCTCCTGTTTGGCGGGCAAAGCTCTTCCGTTGACTTAGGGAAGAGAAAGCCCACCGATCCTAGTTGGTGCCACACCCAGGCTGGGGGAGATGCCCGTCGGAAGGACTAACGGGGGAACCTTGCCTTCACGTTTGCACTTCCTGGTCTTTTCTTTGTTTCTGCACTAATGCACAGTGACGTTTTTTTTGTGTGTGTGTTTTTTTTTGGTCGGGGGTTTTGTTTGGGAGTTTTTGAGAGGGGAGGGCCCCTCAAAACAATTCTGCAGTTCCCAGACTTTGGTTCCTTGCTTGCTGAGGAGAAGCATCCAGGGACCATAGGTTGAAGAAGGTATTGAACGCAGATGCCTTCAAATTTCTTATTTATCAAGGGCCGTTTTTTTACATTTCTTGCAATACTGATGGTAGAATGCATAATAATGCAGTTCTCATTGGCTCCACTTTGTTTGCAGTTGCCATACAGTGCCTTTCCATTCGTTTAACCTTCCCTCCCCTCCCCTCCTCCCCTCCCCTCCCCTTCCCCATCTGAACGGAATAAACTGAATGTTCAGCTGGTGTTTTTTACTGTAACAACAAGAAGACTTCGTTCTTCACTTGAAACCAAAATCATATTTCATATTTTACGCTCCAGGATTTTTACCGGTTCCTTTTTACACTCTTGAAATGGTTTTTAAGCCGTTTGAGATGAGATTTTTTTCTTTCCTGGCAGCTTTTAACATCCTTGCAACTTATTTCTGGGAACTGTTAGTTTAAAAAAAAAAAAAGAAGAAAAAAAAAAAACAACCAACAACAATAATAATAATAATTCCCAGTTGTGAATATAGCAGTATTTGCAACCCAAGAAGGACAGGATATTTTGGATTTTGAAAACTGGACCGGATAAATGGATCTTTGACCTGCTGTATATAGTTCGTTGCACTTTTTAAGTTGCACTCCAGGGGGCTTGACAAATGGTTTTTAATCACAAGAGTCACAAGACTTCAATTTTCTTTTTTTATATCTTGAGCGGAGGTAAGGGCTGCGCTGGGTCGGGCCAGCAAAGATTTTACGAGGAACCCTTTTCTGTTTTAGAGGGACGGCCCCCTCGGGCACAGTGGGAGCAGCCCCACCGATTGCGCTGGGAGTTGAAGTTTTGATTTTGTTTTATTTTTGGTTACTTTTTTCCTAAAAAACCCCCCTCCCCCTGTCTCTTGGAAAGCTGTGTGCCAAAGAACGAATGTTCTAAGTTCTCCCTTTTTCCTGCTGAGCTCATGTTGCATATTCCAGCTGCTCTTTGTGGGGTTGTTGTGAAGCAGTATGTGAAGTCTACCTCATTGTAGCATATGCGGGCAAGACTGCATTCTCCTACAGTTGTGTGGAGTAAGCTGTGATGTAGTTCTTGGCACATAATAAAACACGTTGCAGCAAAATCTCCGGCTGGTGGTGTCTTTTTTTTCAGGGCTGGGGGTTGAAAGAGACTGGGGAACCTGAAGGCTTGCCGTCTGTGTACAGATGATCCTCGACTTACAATCAAAAGAGCCCAAAATCTCTGTTGCTGAGACACACAGGTGCTTTTTCAGGAGGCAACTGGACTTCCTTGTTTTTTTTCTTTTGAAGACGTTTCGCTTCTCGTCCAAGAAGTTTCTTCAGCTCTGACTGGATGGTGGGGAATGGAAGGGTTTATATATTCCTTGTAGACAGCTGGTCATTCGCATCCTTTTAGAGCAGAAGTCAAGTCCGCGAGGAAATTTTGGTGGTCCGCAGAAAAACTATTTGCACTTTTTATATTGCACTAAATCTCAGGGGTCCACAAACTACGGCCCCTGGGACGGATACGTGCAATGAACGTTTGTGTTGCTGCAGAGAGTCTCCCCCTTCGGGGTCTTTTTGTGTGGGTCGGAGGGGGGCAGAAATTCCGACTCGGGGTCTGCTTCAGCCTCCTGGTGTGGGGCTTTGGGTGAAGGCTGGAGGGAAGAGCCGCTGGTGGCGAAGAGCCAAAGGGCCTTGTTCCAATGGGACTGCATCATGGCCTGGAACTGGCTGACCATCTCAGCCTGCTGAGCCTCCAGACACCGGTACCTGGCCTTGCACTCCCACAGGTCTTCCCTCTGCTTGGAAAGCCTATGCTCCTAGTCCTCAGTGAGGTGCTTCTGCTGAGCCTCCTTCTCAGTGAGATCCAATTTGAACTGAGCTGTTTTGCCAACTCTTTCTCATGGTGGCTGCTTAGCTCCAACTGCTTCCTGTTGGGGCACTAAGGAGCCCGGGCGGGGAGGCAAGGAGTGGCTGGGAGGGGAGGGGTGAGTAGAGCCTGGCGAGGCTCCCTTTGATGTGAGTGACATTGAGTTGGCCACGCCCAGTAGTCACATGACCACCTGGCCATGCCCACCCAGCCGGTCATTAGGCAGATCATATTAGTGGTCCGCAGGATTTAAAATTATGAATTTAGTGGTCCATGAGGTCCAAAAGGTTGGTGACCCCTGTTTTAGAGGGTCGTTGAAGCACTTGGAGGTATATCTGTGTCCTTGGGGTTACCAGCAAATGACCCGCTGTCTAGAGTATATAGACAGTATAGAGAGGGAAAGAAACATCTGGATTGCTGAAGGCACCTGTCTGCCAAAGATTCCAAGCTTGGTTTGTTGAAATACCATCAAATAGAGGTGTTTACCCATCACCCTTGCATTGCTGATACACTCAAAACACAAAAGTCAACATGCATAAATTCAACAGTGGTATCATCCAATTACTTTTTCCTGCATTCTGGCACAATTGGGAATGAGTCCTGTTTTTTGTGGGATGATTTCATTGAAAAGCAGATGGGAATGGCGGAAGGAACAAGGTGGGCCATTCGGGGAGATAAATTTAGAGGTAAAAAGGAAAGAACCTTTACGAGCAAACAGGCCGACAGCTGTGTTTGCTGGCAGCAGAATGCGGATATTGGGAGAGAAGGAACTCCAAGGAATGGAGTTGCCTTAAGAGGTGAGTGGCTGGCATCTGCAGAGGAACCTTGTCTAATTTTGCTCCTGGTACAAGATCAAACTTTGCAGTAATAACAGTTCTCGAAGCTGAATTTGGTTAAGAAATATGAAATAAATTTCCACATGGCTTCCGTTTCAAGTCTTTTATCTTTGTCCTTGATTTACAGCCACTATTCCCATTTCTAAGCAAGGCGAGATTAAGTGAAGCCCAATTTTATGACCCGTTTTGCCATGATTGGTAAGCAAATCACGTCATGAAGCAAATCCGGCTTCCCCTTGAATGCTTTTTTTTGGGGAGGTTTGCAAATAGCAATCACATGACTTGGGGACTCTTCAATTGTCCTAAATGTTGGTTGCCAAGCACACAAATCTTAATCACAGGACAGGGAACTGTAAGTTCAGAGACTGGTTGTAAGTAACGTTTCAGTGCTGTTATAACTTGGGTTATTAAACACACAACAGTAACACAGTTGGAAGGGACCTTATACGTAACAGCCGTCTGTAAATCCACATTTCATGGTCTATATCCATAGTCATATATATATATATATATATATATATATATATATATATATATATATATATATATATATATATATATATATACATTAACAAATATGCAGTAACATATAGATATGCGATAACATCCATCATATTATAACACATTGTCTTCCATTATGGTGTCGATTATATAACCATCAAGTAAAAAAAATATATACCCGTCTGTTTTCCTTTCGCATATACACTGTATTTCACCCAATTTTACAATGACAGTCCATCTCTTTCCGTCTTTCTTCTCCTTCCTTCCCTCCCTTCCCTTCTCCCCTCCACTTCTCTCTCCTTCCCTCTTTCCTTCTTCTCCCTTCTCCTTCTCGTCTCCCCTCTCTACTTCCCTCTCCTCCCTTTTCCTCTCCTCCTCTCCGTTCTCCTCTCTCTTCTCCGCTTCCCTCTCCTTCCCTTTCTCCTACTCCTCCCATCCCTCTTTCCTTTCCCCTCTCAGATCACGTAGTTTCAAGAGAGTTGAACCTGGCTCTGGGCCAGGGTGTTAGGAAAGCCCATGTGTTTACTAATTACAGGTAGTCCTTGACTTTTGACCACAATTGAGCTCAAAATTTCTGTTGTTGAGTGAGACCTTTTGTTAAGTGAATTTTGCCCCATTTTATGACCTTTCTTGCCTCGGTTGTTAAGTGAATCTGGCTTCCCCATTGACTTTGCTTGTCAAAAGGTCACAAAAAGAGAGCACATTATCTTGGCACACTGCAATCGTCATAAATGTGAACCAGTTGCCAAACCTCTGAATTTTAATCCCATCATCATGGGAATGCTGGAAAGGTTATAACTGAAAAACTAGTCACATTTTTCAGTGCTGTTGTAACTTTGGTCATTAAACTGTTGTAAGTCGAGGACTACTTGTATTAATATTTTTCATGCTTATAAGTTACCCAAAATGGTGCCCAAATCAGTGGCCATAAAACAAAAATAAAAATAAAAATTATAAGTAACTAATCAGTTCACCTGTTATTTCAACATTCCAATTAGAGCGTTTAATGCACCTTTCAGATTTGAATGAACTAAATACAATCTTTGATTGGTGGATTTTTTTTTAGGTATCTTTGATTTTGGGGTGAATTAAATACAATTTGGCTTTATAGCTAAACCGAGCATACCCTGTGCATGAAAATGATCTGGTTGTTTAGACTTCGCCTGTGATAATAGTTTGAAAGGACCCCCAGGGGAATATCTTTTATTTCTGTGGCATCAGTATATATCTTTTTCTCAAACTAAATTGCTGTCTTCTTGATGCAGTTCGATCAATACATTCGCTCAGCCTTTGGTTAAGATCAAATGTCAAAAGCAGGGCAATGTTTTATTGTGCAGAAACACAGGTAAGGCATTCTGTTGTAATTGTGTTTTGCATTGTGATGTCTTGGCTGTGGGAAATCTTGTCAGTTTTAAGACTTCAATAACTGCATAACTCTTGCAGCTTTGCAGAAATGCCAGTGTAAAAAAAATGAGCTCTGCATAGATTTCACCTAATATTAAGTCCCGTTTCCTGCCTGCAAATTTATTTATTAATCAGATTTATATAGTTGCCCATCTCCCCTCAAAGGGAACTCTGGATGGTGCACAACAATAAACAAAACAGTCAATACAAAACCAGTAAAAAGCTTTAAAAGTCACAGTGATTCCTTTTCTTTTTCTTGAGGTCAATGAGAAAAATGCAGAAGAAATATTTTTATTGATTTAAAACTCTCCTATCTGTATCATTCTTCCATTCAAAGAAATGACAATCACAGAGAAAACACATTAGAAATAATTTGGGGCTGGAATCTCCAATGTTGAGGGAGAAATATTTTTAAAAATGGGTTGGGAGAACTGAACCAGACATAATTAAAAATACTAGGGTACATTTTCTTTAGTAATCCAACACAGTTGTATTTCTGGACTATCGTCACACTTGGATATTCTATTTTCACTACCAATAATCCGGTTAGTTTTTCTTCTCTGAAACTATTCTTCACCATAAAAATATATCTTCCATACATATAGATGAAAGAAGATTCTATCTGACATATATATAGATAGAGCTGAAAGGCAAAAGGGATTCAGTATGCTCCTTCCCACATATTAGGGTAGACCAGGTGTCTCAATAAAAAAAACACTTAATCTCTCCCCTGGCTCAAGCTGATGAAGGAAGGAGAACTTGTGGCTCAGAGGTTAATACAACTGTCTAACATGCAGGCGGCCTAAGTTTGAATCCAAGTAAGGATATGACTAGCTGATGAAAGTTAAATAGTTTGAAATAGATCTACACTAGTTTCCCTTTATTTCTTTATCAGTGAAATATAAATTTGGTATAAAATGGTTTGTCGTGAATGTGACTGCTTGAGGGCTCCTGGATTGGATCTGAAAGGCAAAAGGGATGTAGTACGCTCTCTCCCACATGCTGGGGTAGACCAAGTGTCTGCATTTCTGGGATGGCCTTGGAAATTTGGCATCTCAGCTAAGTGCTGAGATCAGTAGATTGCTTAGTAAGGCTGTCAGCCTTTTTTTAATGATGAATTTTGTAGTATGATGAAGCTCCTATGTTAAAATGTAGAAACAGCATGGCACTACCTCACTCCTCCTCCTCTTCCACCCCTCCAAAAAAGGAGAATATTGCTGAATGATAAAATCTTTATCCAGAGCCCATAAAATATTGAAATTCTTCCATCAAGAGATTAGGAATAACAATATGCCCACAGTGGTGAATGATATTCGGTGAATGATATTCGGATGACTCTCACCCTGGTCACTGACAATAAAGATTTGAATTTGAATTTAAGGCCCTTTTATTTTACTTATTCTTTTATTTCTCTTTCTTTGCAGGGACAACTCTCTGCCCCTTTCCTGAATGCCAGAAGCCCATCAGTGCTGCCTTTCTATCCAAAAATCAAAACAACAGCGAAAAGTTTATCAAAACCCATTGGACTCTGTGCCTGTACAAGCGGTCCTCCAGGCCGCCAGGGGGCCGCCACGAGAGGCGCGAGTCCGCCTCGCTTGCTTGCCTCTTCCAGACCGACCTTTGTAGTTCCTTTCCCAAGATCCTTTGCTCCCTTTCCAACCGGCAGCCGCCAAGATGGTGAGAGGGGAGACGGTGCAATCCGGGGCCATCCGTGGCGGCGGCGGCGCTGGGAGGGAAATGCGGGGCGGTCTCGGGGGCGTCCGGGAGGGGTGTCGGTAGGCCCGTCGGTAGAATCGATCCTAACGGCCGGCCTGGGCTGTTCCGGGGGATGAGGAGGGTGCCCCGTTTTTTCCCCCCCGCCGCAGTAATGGCTGCGGTGGTGGAGGCTGCGTGGGAAAAGCTAGGCCGTGCGGGCTCTGGAGGCTTACGGGGGCTTTAAGGGGCCATATCTGGGACTGTGGGGGGCGGGGGTCCTCCGCCCCTCCGTTTTGGAGGAGGGAAAAGAGGCATCGCTTTGGACCCTCCCGCCTGCCCGCCCGCCTCCCCCCCCTCCTTTTGCTGCTTGAAAAGCTGCTTGGCAGGCAGAGATCCAACAGGTAAAGATTCCTTTCCCATCGCCCTTAAAACCCATTTTTTCAAGCAAGCCGGGCTGGCTTAAGAAGAAATTTTTAAATGTTTTAATTGGTAGTGAGTTTTAATTGGGCCAAATTTATGTATCTTTTAATTGTTTTTTAATATTTGTACTGCATGTTTTTTAATTCTGGCTGTACACCGCCCTGAGTCCTCAGGGAAAAGGGCGGTATAGAAATTCAATAATTAATCAATCAATCAATAATAAAAAATAAATAAATAATAAATTAATAAACAAACAAACTGCATGCGTCTGCATGGGAAGAGGGTCAACTAGCTCTGTGTCTTTTGCCGTCGGATGTTCACCCGCAGTGTGAAATGGTAAATTGGAATCAGAATAGAACTGGAAGGGACCCTGGAGGTCATCTAGTCCAACCCCCTGCTCAAGAAAGAGACCCTGTACCGTTTCACAGAGGTGGTTGCCCAGTCTCGTCTTTAAAAACCTCCAGTGCTCAATCTATCAGAATAGCACTGGAAGGGACCCTGGAGGTCATCTAGTCCAACCCCCTGCTCAAGCAGGAAATCCTATACCATTTCAGACAGGCGGCTGCCCAATCTCTTCTTTAAAATCTCCAATGATGAAGCACCCACAACTTCTGAAGGCAAACTATTTTACTGGTTAATTAATAACCCTTCGATAGTTTTTGGGACGTAACACACCTGCCTTTTCTAGCCTGGCTTGTCACTGTGTGTGAATGGTAATGCCGGGTTGCCTAACTCTGTTTATATGGCCTGGGGGATAAAAGCAGCAGAATTCTTAGCTGTTTTGTTTCTCAACTTTCCCTGCCATACACTTTGGGGTCAGGTGTTGCATTCAGCCTTATAAACTGTAGTTTGTAGCCAAAAGCAGTCCAATCCTATCATGATTTAGTGCAACTTGTGAACTCTGTCATCAGGCACAGGTGGGGTTCAAAACCATAAACACTTTAAAACAATTTAAGACAATTAATCCCTTTTAATAATTTAAGCAATACAGCCAAAAGACGAATGGAAGTAGATGCAAGCATCTTGTATTGACTCATCAGCACCTTAGAAAAATATTTTTTTCTAAAAATTGCAGACTTTCTTAGGAAAGAAACACTATAGTCCAGTTTGTCATCCACAAAAGCAGATTTTTTTTTTTTAATTTGATTTATATGCCACCCTTCTCCGGAGACTCAGGGCGGCTTACAATGTGCTCAGCAATAGCCTTCCGAGCCAATTTCCGAGGCTTTTCACTCCCAAGGACTTTACAAGGGGAGGTGAAGCCTGGAAGATACTGGTTTGGTCCATCCCTGGTTTCAAATTTCTCGGGGCTTATGCAAAATTCAAAAGGTTTCATTCCTTGATGTGCTCATTTGTTTGTTTGTTTCGATCTCCTTAGGGACGCGTCCGTACCAAGACGGTGAAAAAAGCGGCACGGGTGATCATTGAAAAATATTATACTCGCCTGGGAAATGACTTCCACACAAACAAGCGAGTGTGTGAGGAAATCGCCATCATCCCTAGCAAGAAACTGCGGAACAAAATCGCTGGGTAGGAATTGTTGCTGATGGGACTTCATGCGGTCATTCTAAATCTGGATTCTGCTCATTAAGCAGCAGCACCTGCATCGAAAGTGATTTTGGTCTTATTTGTGGCCTGGTCATTGATAATGCAGGGAAAGCATTCTTGAGAGCATTTCCCGTGTTTGGCGGATTCCTTTATTTCCTACCAAACCCTGAGCTTTTCAGACATTATGGAAAACTGGGTGGTTCGAACAGACATTACAGCTTTGTTCAACTTTGGCATTGTCCTATACTTGAAACTTTTAAGGCTGAGTTTTGTTGAGTCAGTTCAGAGCTTACTGAGATTTTCGCTTAATTGCCTGATGGTTTTTAGGGGGAGAAAAAAAATCACAGTGAAATATACTAAACACCCCACTCCACCCCGTTCTTCTCCACAGGTATGTCACCCATTTGATGAAACGCATTCAGAGAGGGCCAGTCAGAGGTATCTCTATCAAACTACAAGAAGAGGAAAGAGAAAGAAGGGATAACTACGTCCCAGAGGTAAGTTTTATATCTCAGATGAGCTTCATAGAGGTTTCATGTCTTAAATTTAAATAAAAGCATATTCAGGTCTATAGTGCAAAAAAGGACATGCAAAAAAGTGTGAAAAACATACGTTTTTCACTTTTGTGGCCATTACACCATCCCCATGGTTACATAATCAAAATTCAACTGCTTGGCAACTGACTCCTATTTATGACGGTTGCAGTGTCCCAGGGTCATGTGGTCCCCTTTTGCGACCTTTTTGCCAGAGTCAACGGGGAAACCAGAGTCACGTAACAACCGTGTCGTTAACTTAACAACTGCAGTGATTCGCTTAAAAAACTGGCAAGAAAGGTGGTAAAATTGGGACAAAATTCATTTAACAAACGTCTCCTTAAGCAACAGAAATTTGGGGCTCTCTAATGCAGAGGTGGGGGGGGGGTTTGTCCTGCATGTCTGTCTCCAGGAGGGATGATGAGCTGAGCCTGCATTCGAAAGTGATGAAGGCCTCCACCTGTGGCCTTTGTCATTGATAGTGCAGGCAGAGAATGCCTGAAAGCATTTCCCGTGTTTGTGGGGCCTCTTTGCCATCTCCTTCAAACCCTGAGCTTTTCAGACATGGGTTTCATTTAGCCCATTCTTGATTTTGGAAGTCTTAATCAGGGTTTTGATTGCTTTTTTTCCTCATGAACAGAAGGGCATCCTTGCTGTACTATATCCTGCTGTGTTCCAAAACAATGCATTTGCCTTTCTGTGTGGCTTATCCCTTGACAGAAAGATTTGTAAAATATTGTTCATATAGTCTTGATTTCTTTCTGTTCTGATGATTTACAAAGTAATAGGCTTGCTGCGGTAGGAGCCCGACTATTTAAAGCTGTAGTTGTTTAGCCCTAAAGACAATAGCCAAGGCAGGTAAAATTACTCTACTTTTATTAAGGTCAAAATTAAGATAATGAACAAAAATGACAGGAAGTAAAACCAAAAAAAAAAAAATATCTGTAATTTAGAATAATTCTAAATTATTTTTTTTAGAATTTTAGAATAAATTTAGGAGATATTTTCAGGTGCTCAAAGATATTTTGGATTATTTATCTACCTGAATCTGGTGCTGTCCTGATACAATTCCTTAGATATACCCTGTTTTCCCCCCAAATAAGTCATCCCCTGATAATAAGCCCAATCGGGCTTTTGAGCACGTGGCAATAAGGCCAAGTGCTTATTTCAGGGTTCAAAAAAATATAAGACAGGGTCTTATTTTTGGGGAAACATGGTATTTAGGAAATTAAGTCTAATTGAAGTCTCTATTTTGTAACTGCTAGTTTGGTGTTTGTTTGTTTTTTGTTTGTTTGTCGTTCCTGAGTGACTAAAAGTTGGAGGTCATTTTTTTCCTGTTAATAGTATTTAAGTGGGAAAGAAGAGCCATAATACTTTCTGTTTGCAATCTACTTTGGCAAATGTGGGCAGAAAATTACCTTTTGAGCAGCTTCCATGGGAGGTATTTTGCATGTTCTCTGAGACCCCAAATTTCACTCAGTGGTGGAAAGGCTATTCTGTTAAGTTTCTAAATTTGGGGCTCCAGAATTATTAAGAAGTATTTGCAGTTACTAGCTATAGGTACATTTTGTTCTTAAAGCTTTGCAGGTTGGAATATCTGAGAATAAAGGATACCCCAAATGAATATGTAACCTTATTGAGGAGCTGTTTGGATTTGATGCCCAGTGCTTCACTCTTTAACAGTAGTTTTTATGGAGAACAGATTTATTCTGATATTGTGTGTCAGCCTTCCTCAACATATTTCCCTCTTCCAAAAGTTTTAGGATTAGGGGGCCTCAACATTCCTATTCATCAGGACTATTGATACCAACTGATGTTCCTGAAAATGGTCCCCAAAATATCCGAAGGGCAACAGGTTAGGGAAGGCTGTAAACATGCCAGAGTTGAATCTGCAGATAGTTTTGGCTGATGCTTTTAACTCCTTTTCTTGCTCATATTTCTTGAAGCATCTTGCTGACAATCTCAGGCTGCTTGCAGGAAGGGGGTTTATGATAAATGTATACATCACACAGTGGCTGTGTTTTGACTCATAATTCTTTGGTCTCTGTTACAACCAAGTCAATCGTTGCCTCTTTCTTCTTCAGGTCTCTGCCCTGGATCAGGAGATCATTGAAGTGGATCCAGATACCAAGGAAATGTTGAAATTGCTGGTAAGTAGGGCATTGGCATGGCTGCCCACAGAATTGCTTTTCTGTAGGCCAAGTGGCTGTTTTTTTTTTGTTTTTTTAAATTGGCTTTTGATGTGAGGGTCTGCAGATTAAGTGAAAATAAAATAGCCAGGGGAGTCAGTGTGGTGGGGTGATAAAGAGCACCAAACTGGGTGACCGTGAGTTCTAGTTCTACCTTGGCGTGAAGCCAGCTGGGTAACTTCAGGCCAGTCCCACCCTTGCACACTTAGGAAGAAGGAAATGGCAAACCACTTCCGAAAATGTTGCCAATAAAACTGCATGAACTTATCCAGGCAGTCATCGGGAGTCAAGACATGAAGATGCCCTCCGCCCCGCCCTCCCAAAAAAGTCACCCCACTTGGTGCTAGTTCTGAAAGGTTGGGGGTGGGTGGGGGAGCAGTATTATGATGTAGCATGGTGTTTAAAAGCCAGGCAGATATAGGGGATAAAGCAAAGAAAAATTCTTCGCAAATCTCTAGAATACTTGAATACATGATGATTGCAAAAGCTTCCATTTGTGTTTTGCACACCGAGGATATTTGAGCCTCAAAGATCACCCAAGTGGCTTCAAGTAGATAGTTTAGCCTGAATGAAAAGATCTTTTCAGCTCTTGCTCAGGGATCTACTTAAGTTTATCTCGGCTCTCTTCTATTCGCAGGACTTTGGCAGCCTGTCCAACCTGCAGGTCACACAGCCCACTGTAGGGATGAACTTCAAAACTCCAAGAGGTGCCATCTAAAGCCATTTCCATATTGTCACTTTTACAATAAATATATAGAAACAACAGCTTAACTTGTTATCATTTCAAATACCTGTGTCTTCTAGGTAAGTGTTGTATACACCGACTCTTCATGTACAATAAAATAAGAATTTGGTTGTGTTCCTGTATCAGCTAAGCAATGTTTGTAATTAACTTTGATTTGTTGATTCAGTATTGGTTAGATATAATGCAGCAAATCCACAACCAAGCAAATCCTATTCATCGGGTTTTAGAATATATATATCTTGGGGTTCCCCCAAGGCTCTCAGCTGCTTTTTGCATGCTGAGGAATTGCATGCTGGGGAATTCTGGGAATTTGAAGTCCACAAGTTTTAAAGTGGCAATGATTGGACACCCCTGCTTTATCTAATGCAGAGGTCTTCAAACTTGGCAGCTTTAAGACTTGTGGACTTCAACTCCCAGAATTCTTCAGCCAGCATAGAATAGCTGGCTGGAGAATTCTGGGAGTTGAAGTCCACAAGTCTTAAAGCTGCCAAGTTTGAAGACCTCTGATCTAATGCTTTGCAAAATAAAGACCCACAGTGTATTGCACTCCTATGGCCAAAATTCATAAAATGGTTATAAAATTCTAATTATAGGACTGACAATTTTTTTCTTGAGCAGCACTCCTGTCAATCAAGATGCTTTAGTATTATTAAAGGCACTCAAACTGACTGCTTAAGAATTTACTAAAAGGATTTGCCCAGGATCAACACCAAATTGATTGAATTTTTCTTTTCACCCTTTTTTTGAAGATAGGAACAACCCCTACTGTAATCCCTTTACTAATTTTCAGGCACACTCTGCCTGTGCTCCATGATTTTTCAGAGGTAATGGAGAAGAACTGCTGTGTCCCCAGCTTCTCAAAAATATGTGCCCCTTATCCAGTGGTGGGATTCAAGTAATTTAACAACCGGTTCTCTGCCCTAATGATTTCTTCCAACAACAAGTTTGCCAAACTGTTCAGAAAGTTAACAACCGGTTCTCCCGAAGTGGTGAAAACTGGCTGAATCCCACCACTGCCCTTATCTCATAATTCACAAAGACAGCTTGTCAAACATCTACCTATAGAAGATAAGTAGGATCATATCAAGAGATTAATACATAGTTTTAGCAGAGATTAAAGTAACATCTCTGGTCCTGTACTAGGACAGCACTTACTTACTTGGCTTCCTCCAGATGTGCAGATTTTATTTTCCAGAATTCCCAGCGGTGGCCCTGCATCCTGGAAGTTGCCCATTTAGGCAAGCAAGCAGTGTGACCAATCGTGACCCCTCTACCCCCACCCCCAGCCATTTAATCTCACCCCAGAGAGGAAGGCTGTGACATGGGGATAACAGTTGAATTCTCTGGAGACAGAATTAGTATGTTTCAGCATGTGTTTGAGGAACAATGGACAATACTAAAGATTTTATTTGCCACTTGTATAACAACTCAGCACCCAAGTTATGCAAAGTTTTAATCCAGCTTCAACATTTACAGAATGAAAGTGACACACAAAAACCAAGTACTAAAACATCTGGACAAAGAAAAGGGAATATCTGCCTCTACCTAGGATCGAACTCACAGCCTCCTGATTGAGGCGAAAGCTCCACCTCTAGGTCACCACATCACTCAACATTAATATGGTCCATTAAAAATTAATCTTGTTCCACATATTCGAAGCACTTTGGGGGGAGGGGGTTGTCTCTGAGTGAATTCCTCAATGAGATCTGCTTTCAGGTGTACCCAGACTAAGGATTCACACGGCTGCTGCCCGGTGGGTCCTTTGATGAGCGTTGAGGTGCGTGCTTCTGCTGAAGCTCTTCCCACACTGCGAGCAGGTGTACGGTTTCTCCCCCGTGTGGGTCCTCTGATGGGAAGTGAGGCTGGAGCTGACCCGGAAGCTCTTCCCACACACCATGCACTGGTAGGGTTTTTCCCCCGTGTGAATCCTCTGATGGGTGTTGAGATCCGAACTCCGTCGGAAACTCATCTCGCAATCCAGGCACTTGTAAGGCTTCTCCCCCGTGTGGATCCTTTCGTGGTACGTGAGGCTGGTGCTCAAACAGAAGCTAATCCCGCACTCCAAGCACTTGTAAGGTTTCTCCCCCGTGTGCGTCCTTTGGTGGTACGTAAGGTTCGTGCTCACGCAAAAGCTCTTGCCGCACTCCAAGCACTTGTAGGGTTTCTCCCCCGTGTGAATGCGCTGGTGGGAAGTGAGGCTGGTACTCACCCGGAAGCTCTTCCCGCACTCCAAGCACTTGTAAGGTTTCTCGCCCGTGTGAATCCTCTGGTGAGAAATGAGGCTCGTGCTCAAGCTGAAGCCGATGCCACACGCCAAACACTTGTACGGTTTCTCCCCGCGATGCGTCCTCTGATGATACGCCATGCTGGTGCTGGAACTGTAGCTCTTGCCGCACTCCGAGCACTTGTAGGGTTTCTCTCCAGTGTGGCTCCTCTGGTGACTGGTGAGGCTGGTCATGGCGCTGAAGCTTTTGCTGCACTGGGAGCATTTATAGGGCTTCTCCTGCGTGTGCATCCT
Organism: Pantherophis guttatus; assembly: GCF_059756535.1. Classification (NCBI taxonomy): domain Eukaryota; kingdom Metazoa; phylum Chordata; class Lepidosauria; order Squamata; family Colubridae; genus Pantherophis; species Pantherophis guttatus. Next base: position 20,161,557 of record NC_142075.1, read on the forward strand.
TCGATGGGCGCTGAGGTGTGCGTTCAAACTGAAACTCCTTCCGCACTTCTCGCATTTAAACGGCTGCTCCTTGACGTAGCTGGTGCAATGAGCTATGAGGTTGGAGTCCGAATGGAAACTCTTCTGGCGCTGAAGGAAGGAATTCATTTCATTCCCTTTGTTGTTTTTTCCCAGACTGGCAAGCTGACCAGGAGGATCTTTGCCCAGAGAGGGAGATGCGCTTTTCCTCATCTGGTTTAATTGGGTTTTCGTTCTCTGAGGCTCCCTTTTCTTACCTCCCTTCTTTTCTCCGTCCAAAACACACGATTCTTCTTTATTCTCCATCTCTGAACTGCCAACTTCTGTAATGAAAACAGGAAAATAATACTTTGGATTTGTCTACCGTTTGAGATTTCCGCTGTTCTCTCTTTTTTTATTTCAAAGACTAGCTGTACCCGGCCACGCGTTGCTGTGGCCCAGTCTGGTGCTTCCGCTGGGCTAAAAGAGCGAGGCTGAAGTTCCAAACTCTCCACGAACATTTTGTGGGCGTGGCCAACTCGACGTCACTCACTTCCATCAGTCATATGACAGCCCCCGAGCCACGCCTACCCATCTGGTGATTAGGGCAGAGACCCGGTTGCTAAAAAACAATGGGAACCACAAAATCCTCCGTGTCCCCCCCTCTCTTTATATCTCTCTGTCTCCCTCTCTCCCCATCTATATATCTCTCTCTCTCTCTCCCCATCTGTATCTATCTCTCTCCCCCCTCTGTATTTCTCTGTGTCTCTCTCTCCCCCTCTCTATATCTGTCTCTTCCCCCCTCTTATCTCTGTCTCTCCCCCTCTCTCTGTATCTCTCCCTCCCTCTGTATCTGTCTCTCTCACCCCCTGTATCTGTCTCTCTCTCTCTCCCTCTGTATCTCTATGTCTCTCTCCCCCCCCCTGTATCTCTCTATGTCTCTCCCCCTCTCTCTGTATCTCTGTATGTCTCTCTCTCCCCTCCCCCCCCATCTCTCTGTATTTCTCTATGTAGCTCTCTCCCTCTCTCTCTGTTTATCTCTGTCTCTGTCCTGGCCTCTTCTGCATCCTCCGCCATCGCCCTTACCTTTTCAGTCCAGGCCTTCGCAGCTCTCCGCACCACAGCATGTTATGTTAACAATATATTTGTTTCTACTCTCCTACCTATCTTAAGCTAGAGCCCATTACTTTAATTTACAACCATTTATATTTTATAGAATTATGAATTTCTATATCTAAGTTTCTGTTGCTATGTTTGTAGCACTATATTTTTCTTATCTGGTTTTGAGCTCTTTAAAATCTTTCCAATCGAATCCAATCAATCTTTAATACAGGTAGCCCTTAATTTACAACCACAACTGAAACCAAAATCTACGTTGCTAAGTGAGAAATTTCTTAAGTGAGTTTTGCCCCATTTTACCACTTTTTTTTGTTGCCACATTTGTTAAGTGAATCACAGCAGTTGTTAAATTAGTAACCCTGTTGTTAAGTGAATCTGGTTTCTCCATTGACTTTGCTTGTCAGGAGGTTGCAAAAAGTGATCACATGACCCAGGAACAGTGCAACCGTCATAAATGTAAGTCAGTTGTCAAGCAGCTGAATGTAAATCACATGACCATGGGGATGCTGCAATGGTCATAAGCAAGAAAAACGGCAATAAGTTACTTTTTTCAGTACTGTTGTAACTTCGAATGGACAGTAAATGAACTGTTGCAAGTCGAGGACTACCTGAGTCTTCTGTATCTGGACTGCTGATATTTTTTTGTTGATATATTTTGGAATTATATCTATGGAAAAATTTGTGATTTAATTTTCAAAATTCATGTGGTAAAATGTTCATTTTTTTTCATGGCATTGCCAAGATTTGTTACTAAGTGATTTATCTATCCTGGAAATTATTGATGGAGTGACATTTCATAACCAGTCTGCTTTTCCTCAAAATTCCCTTCATCTGTGCTTCCTATAAGGATTCAGGTATATATGTGCAAATGCCCATTTTTAGACATTTCATTCAGTAAAAACACAACTGCAGCTGTGGTGTAGTATGTTTCCTCAGAGAACAGAGCAACAATTTTTATAGCATTTTTAAACATGTAAATGTATGTGCTACCTGAGTCTTCTGTATCTGGACTGCTGATATTTTTTTGTTGATATATTTTGGAATTATACCTAGTGAAAAATTTGTGATTTAATTTTCAAAATTCATGTGGTAAAATGTTGGTGTGTTGGTTTTACGTCCAGCAGGTGGCGCTGTTTTTCAATGTTTGTCAATGTCTTTCAATGTTTTCCATGTTTTTACCTGTCACAGGTGTGACATGTATATAATATAGGTATATAAAAACACGCCCGTAATCGAATGCCACGTTGTGTCAAAATTTGAAAGCAATCGGTGAAGAACTTTCGGAGATGTGTGGTTATGTACAAATGGACATTTACATTTTTATTTATATAGATAAGGGGTCATTATTTTATAATAATGCCACCATCAGAATAATTTCAGATGTCACACTATCAATCTTTGAGTTTTTATGTTTTGGCAGGCAAAATTTACAGTATCTCTTCCTTTTTCTCTCTTTTAATAAAAATAATAGAGCAGGAATTCTTCACTGGTATAATTTCTGGGCCATTCAGAAACGTCAGAAAAAGTGCTTCTTAAATCCCAATTTCTGAGATTTCATGATAGTTCTTACTGTTGAATAACTGAATGAGCTGACATTCGATTATTGTAACCAATGACTGCAGAATTGCATTACTAGGAAAAACAAATGTTTTAATTAGCCATGCCGTATAATCTTTTGGTACGCCAAAAGAAAGAAATGTGAAGTAGTCATGAAACAGCTTGTGCAAAGCATTCTGATTCTTAAACCTCAGAAAATTGGGAGACTTACCGATAGGGCTCATAACCCCACAGTTCTCTTCCATAACTAGACGGTTAAGAACTCTGCTCAAGATTCAGCAAAATTCACATCTCTGCAACGCACAACTTTCTCAAAATGCAAGTGACTCTAAAAAAAAGAAAAAGGAAGATGGTCACTGACTTATATACAAAATATGCATCCGTAACATATGAAGCAGCTTTGGGAGAAACATCAGGTTCTCTTCTGTATGATTTAAACCATGGAGGAGGGAGCAAGCTTGGCCCCTTTAAGACCTGTGGACTTCAGCTCCCAGAATTCCCTAGCCAAGCCATCCTGGCAGGGGAGTTCTGGGAACTGAAGTCTTAAAGTGACCAAGGTTGGGCGTGCATGGTTTATTTTTATTTTTTTTAAAGTTTTGTTTTAATACAAACATTTCATCATTCATTAAACAGTGTGTCGTCTGGGTACAATTTTTTTTGTGCCATAACAGTTTAAACGTACCACTGTATTCATTATTTATATTAATACAAATACATAATACTTCACATATCTATTATTGTAACATTTCTCTTATTTAATTTTATAATACCTTGCTTTCCTGTTTATTCTCTTAACCATTGATGAAATAAACCCCATATATTATAGTCAGTCAGGATTTTTCCTTTTCTTTAATTGCAAGGGTTAAATCTGTTCATTTCTGCACATTCTAATATTTTGGGCATGCTTGATTTTAAACCTCCAGGAACAGCCTCCATCAGAATTGCTATGCAAAGGGGAGACCGAGGGGAGGCAGCTTTTCTGGCCACGTTTCAAGGCCCCCTTATTTATTGGTTTGATTTATATGCTGCCCTTTTCCGGAGACTCAGAGTGGCTTACAATACGTTAAGCAATAGCCTTCATACTTTTGTATATACCTGCTTAGTAGGGCTTTTTGGCCCCCCCTGAGCAGTGTTCTTTTTTTATACAAAGTCAGCTTATTGCCCCCACAGTCCGGGTCCTCATTTTACCTACCTCGGAAGGATGGAAGGCTGAGTCAACCTTGAGCCTGGTGAGATTTGAACTCGCAGTAATTGCAGGCAGCTGGCAGCTCAGTGCTAATTAACAGTGCTAATTATTGTAACATTTCTCTTCTTAACTCATTGAATTTTATAATACCTTGCTTTCCTATTTAATTCTCTTAACCATGGACAAAATAAATCCCATATACTATAGTCAGTCAAGATTCTTGCTTTTCTTTAATTGCAAGTGTTAAATCGGTTCATTTCTGCACACGTGCAGGGCATGTGCAAGGCATGGAAGGCTGAGTCAACCTTGAGCCTGGTGAGATTTGAACTCGCAGTAATTGCAGGCAGGCAAAGTGCTAATTAACAGTGCTAATTATTGTAACATTTCTCTTCTTAACTCATTGAATTTTATAATACCTTGCTTTCCTATTTAATTCTCTTAACCGTTGATGAAATAAACCCCATATATTATAGTCAGTCAGGATTCTTCCTTTTGTTTAATTGCAAGGGTTGAACCTGTTCATTTCTGCACACGTGCAGGGCACGTGCAAGGCATGGAAGGCTGAGATTTGAACTCTGCAGTAATTGCAGGCAGCTGGTGCTAGTTAACAGCGCTTTAGTCTGCTGCGCCACCAAGGCTCTTTCCCTTCCCCCACCCACCCACCCACCCCCCAACCAAGAAACAATACAGGGTTAACCTGAAAAGCCCCCCTGCCCCCCCCAATCCCCCCATAAGGGCTACAGCCTGGGGAAGGGTCTCCTCCACCTCCTGGGCCGCCTCCCCTGCAGCCCCAGGCCGCCCTTCTCCCCCCCCCCCAGAATCCCCGGGGCTCACCAGCAGCAGCTCCGACCCTGCAGAAGCGCCCATGCAACCGCCTCCCTTTCACCTCCCCCCTCCCACAAACCACCTGCTGGGAGGAGCCCGTATCCTAGAGAGGCTCCTCCCCTTTCTTCTTCCTTGTTGCCTTCTCTTCCTCTCTAGGAACTCAGCCGTCGCTGGTTTTAACCCGTGCCGCAGCGAAACCCAGCTCACGCTTTCGAGGCAAGGCGCCTCCCTGCAGCGGGAAGGAAGGGGGAGGGGAAATATCTTGCTGCGGGGGAGGGGAGGGCTTTTTATTTCTCTCCTCCCCCCCCCCCCGATGAGAAGCAGAAGATGCACTCAGCGGTGCAACCTCCCGTTGCAACTTGGCACGTCTTTGCAAGTTTGCATGCTTGCCTGGCCACGCCCGCCCAGCGGTGCCCAGATGTTTTCGCCTGCATCCTGGTTGGGCCGCTTGCAAAAAGGGCGGCGGGGGGCCCCGATCCGTTTTGGTGGCTTTGCAAGGGTTAAACGAAACGAGCCAACCTCCTAGAGAGGAAGCGAATTGGGGGCAGGAAAGTGGAGTTTGGGGGGGGGGTCCTTCCCTTGCAAGCGATCCTCCCGCCCAGGGCTCTTCCTGCTCCGCCTTTTCCAACGGGGGTGGGTGGGGAAACGAAGGGGGAGGGGGAGTGGCCTTTTTTTTCCTCCCCCTGCTCGAGAGCTTTGCATTGCAGAGCCCCTTGGGGGGAACAATTGGGTGAGTTTGCAGCCCCCTGCACCGTAGCTTTGCAGAGAGCGGGCTCTCCCCAGGGCTGCAGAGACGGTGGGTGGTGGGATTCCCTCGCCCGGGAGGGGAAATGCCCAGGCTCGAACCTCCTCTCCCCCCCTTTTACAAAGAAGCAAAACCAAAAGGGCAGGGCGGGGTCTGCTGGTGGGGAGGGGGCTCTTCGTCCTGCTGTCCTGGCGCTTCCTTCCTTCTGCAGAGCCAAAAGGGGAGGGGGGAGGTCAGCATCCAGGTATTGTTCAACGAGAGAAAGAAAGAACAATGAAGGCAGGTAGGGGAGCCCTTCCCTTCCCCTGCCACGCGTGGGGGGGGGCATTGCAGCCCCCCTCTCTCTTGTGCATGGGGTGAGGTGGGGGAGGCTCTTTAAAGAGCAAATGTCCCATGGAAAGAACCGCCAGGGGGATGCCTGTTTTGTATGGGGAGTGGGTGGGAGGTGGGCTGCCATTCGTTTTTGCAGCTCTTCTGTCTTAAGGCAGCCCACCGTAGTCCATCTTGGATCCTGTAGAAAAGGACAGGTAGTGCTAGAATTACGACCGCAATCGAGTTCGCCAACATTTCTGTTGCTAAGCGAGACGGTTGTTAAGTGAGTTTTGCCCCGTTGGATGACTATCCTATGTCACTGTTGTTAAGTAAAGCGTTGCATGCATTTAATAACAGTCGTTAAGTGAATCTGGCCATTGGAGGTCACAAAACGGGATCCTAGGACCTCCGGTAACACTGCAACCGCCATAAATCTAAGCCAGTTGCCAAACTTCCAAATTTTGATCATGTGACCATGAGGACGGTGCAGCGGTTGTTAAGTGTGAGAAACAATCATAAAGTCACTTTTTCCAGTGCCATTGTACTGGAACAGCCACTAAAGGAATGGTTGAAAGCTTCAAACTGTCACTAAATGAATGGTTGAACATTGAATGTAATCTTGTTTAGAGGGGAAAGGGGGTTGCAATCACTCTGTGAAGGCAGATGGGAAGTTGTGTGGTTTTGGACTAAGGCAAAGTCTCGCCCTTAAAACTGGATCACATCTTTGGAGGATGCTGGCTGGGGAATTCTGGGAGTTGAAGTCCGCAAAAGTCTTAAAAGTTTCCAAGGTTGGACCATCCCTTTTTTTACAGGATAAAACGGTTTGAGAGTTTGCCTTGTTGTCTCCCAGTGCTGAGAGCCCTTTACTCCATCCTACAAAATCCTTTGGGAATGAGTGCTGTGTGGCGTACCTAATAAATAAATGAAAAGATGAAAAAATTGGATGTATAAAAGGGAGAGGCTCGTTCAGCAGGGATTTCCTCTGGTTCCTTGAGAGCCACCCAACCTTGGCTGGGAAAATGCTGGAAGAAGAAAGAAGAACTTTGCAATGACACTACATGGTCTTGACTTTGCAGAACTTGGTAGCCATCATCAATCAGAGCCATCATTGCCTTGGCAGCTTGTAATTGACAGCCTAGGAAGGCCGTCTGTCCTGTTCGGGAAAATATCTCAAGGATGGATGAGCAAAATACAGCTGGCCCAGAAGCTGGAAGGGACCCTGAGACCATCAAGTCAGGGACCAGTGGAGAAAACTGGGGGCTCCGTCCGGAGGTCCATCGTCAGTGTTTCCGGCAGTTCCACTACCAGGATGCCAAGGGGCCTCGGGAGGTCTGTAAGAAGCTCCACGATCTCTGCCATCTGTGGCTCAGACCAGAGCAACACACCAAGAACCAGATTTTGGACATGCTCATCCTGGAGCAATTCTTAGCTGTCATTCCTCCGGAGATGCAGAGGTGGGTCCGAGAATGTGGAGCAGAGACCAGTTCCCAAGCTGTAGCCCTGGCTGAAATTTTCCTCTTGACCCAGGCCGAGGACAAGAAACAAGAAGAACAGCAGGTAAAACGTTTGGTCCCGATCCAAGGGGCCTTCTCCTCAATTGCTCAGAACTTTCTGGTTATCTGTTTCTGCGTTTGTACATGTGGTGGGGTTCCTAACCATGTCACACACACACACACACACACATACCCTTTGTTCTACGTTTCAGTATACAGAATCGGGCCCCAACTTTCCTGAACTATTCAAGACGTCCTCAGATGCCCGACAGAGCGCTCTGCGAAGGTGGATGAAACATGAAAGTGACGGAACGTCCATCCTACAAGGTAAGGATCAACAGGTTGCTTTTCTCTCTTCTTGAGGATTCTAAAGATCTACCATATTTTTCGGAGTATAAGACACACTTTTTCCCTAAAAGAGGATGAAAATTTGGGTGCGTCTTATACACCGAATGTAGCCAAAAATGCAAGGCACAGAGGAGGCGATGGTCTGTGACAATCCCTGCAACCCGGAACAGCTGATTGGGGGTATTCCGGGAGGCTGATCCACCCACCAATCAGCTGCTTGTGCTGAATCAGGTTGCAATAATGTCCTGAAGCTGATCTGGCTGTTGGCTATTTGCTGCAAGGACTGTCAGAGTTTGCAGCAGCAATCACATCCAGAAAGCACACACAAGTAACTGATTCAGCAGGATTCAATAACTTCTCTTTATATATAATATAACAAATGAAGTAAATATACAATACCAAAAGCAGGTTTTCCAACGTGGTAGTAAATACAAGCAAAACACAAGCAGAGGAGAGGAGTTTCAGTTTTAGTTTCAGAGATCAGCACAGCATGCAGCTTTAGAACAGTTGAGCTAAGCCACGCCCAGGCTTTTTTGTTGTCTCCTTCCTTGTTGCTCACACAGCAAATACTGTTTCAATTTACAAACAGCCCTCAACTCTTATCACAGTGTTCCTTATACTCTGGATCATCTTATACTCTGAAAAATATTGTACTTTTATAGGTCTTCTGAGTCAAAGATAGATCTCCAATCATTTTACAGTAAGAGTGAAAAACGGCCCTAAGTCACTTTTTTTCAGTGCCGTTGTAAGTTCGAACGGTCACTAAATGAACTGTTTTGTAAGTCAAGGACTGCCTATATTTTTACCTTTGGTTTCTTCCAGGAGATGGAATGATGTCGGTGATACGTGCCCAGTCAACCTCTCTTCTTTGTGGCGGAGCAGACATAACAGCTGCACAACAGTCTCAGGTAGGGGGAAAAGGTTGTTTTGTGGGGAGAAAGAGAGATAGAGAGAATTGCAAGTCGATTGCTTTGATTCTTCGCTCAGCTTCCCTGCCTGTCCTTCTCATGCTTCATATCTGTTGGAGGTCTGTGTTTTAGGAAGATCTTGCATTGGGCCTGCAGAGATTTGGAATGTGGGAATGACTTTGAGGAAGGAGAAGAAATGCTGAGGGCCTTCTACCGTTGCACCATAGAGAGTATTTTCACTTACTGCACCTGTGTATGGTTTGCCAATTGGCAAACCACAGTGGCAAATAGCACAGCGCTCCAGAGGGTCAATGTCATTGCTCAGAGGATTGGTTGCCCTCTTCCCCTCCTTGGAAGAGCTTTATAGCTCCCGCTGCCTTAAGAAAGCTCAAAACGTTTTTAAAGATCCATCTCATCCTGGGCATCTTTTTTTTTTTTGAACTATTACCATCTGGCAGACGGTACAGGACAATAAAAACAAGGACAAATAGGCTGAAAAACAGCTTCTGTCCCAGAGCAGTAACTATATTGAATTCTACTGTATAGTGCAATATTAATGCCATATCAGGGGTTTTCAATTCAATTGTATAGCATGTGAAGGATGTGTGTTTATGTTTTATTTTTATAGTTATAACGTACACTGAAGGTGGCATTTAATTTCCTTGCATTCCTTGCAATGACAATCAAGTAAAGTAAAGTAAACTAAATGCTGCCTAGGGAACAATCCGATAAAAGGAAGAGGAGCCCACAGCTGTATAACAGGAAGAAAGTAAAGTACAGGTAGTCCTCAAATTATGACAATTGAGCCCCAAATTTCTGTTGTTGAGTGAGTTTTGCTCCATGTTGTTACTTTTCTTGCCATGGAGTTGTTAAGTCCTTACATGGTTGTTAAGTGAATGTGGCTTCCACATTGACTTTGCTTGTCAGAAGGTCGCAAAAGGAGGGGTTACATAATCTTGGGACCCTGCAATGGTCATAAATATGAATCAGTTGCCAATCGTCTGAATTTTCATCACATAGGGATGCTACAGTGGTCATAATTGTGAAAAACAGTCATAAGTCACTTTTTTTTCAGTGCCGTTGTAACTTTAAACAGTCACTCAATGAACTGTTGTAAATCGAGGACAACCTGTACAAGATTCTGTTAACACAGCCTTACAATAAAAGTAGGATTTAATTCATATGGTTGTGTTTCCTTGTCTGGGTCACTTAGGAGGGCTAAAATGTAAGTCTCAAATCTCCCACAGTCACATTTCACAGTCTGATATATTAGAGCTGATCCTATTTCAGTTTCTTTCTTGGTCCCTTAGGCAGGTGGTGTGGCCCGCCAGCAGTCAGCAGAGCTGGCAGCAGATTCGGACAGTGAGGAGGTTGGGGAGGAACGTGGGCCAGTCCTGGAGTCTGGGGAAGCCTCTGACGAGGGCTCTGCGTCAGAGGCAGAGAGGGGGCCAAGGCTATCTGGTAGTTCTTTGCTGCCTCCGGAGTCTCCGGAGTCTGACAGCAGCGAGGCAGAAGAACAGTGTGAGCCTGTTCCCAGTGTGCGCATGCGCAGAGCTGACAGAAGACATGAACAGTTAAGAAAAAGGGGTTGACTTGGGAGTAAGGCCCCTCCCATAAAAGAGAAGCGAATGGATCGTGAGCTTTTGCAGGAAGCAATTAGTTCATCTGGTTGGTTCAAGCTTTGGAAAGTTCTGTTTGACTCTGTGCCAAGTTTGGCCTTGCCCTGCGTTTGGCAATTAGTTCTCTGGCAGCATTCCAAGGGAGATAAGGTGGGTGTTTGTAAACACTCCCCTGCAAGACTGTTTGAGAAGCCTTTTGGACTGGGAATGACAATAATTCACAGCCGTATGAATTAAAAAGGTTTGCCGGGACTAAGATTGTGCTGTATACTTTCTAAGGAAGCCTAGGTCAGAACAGCAGGTGAGGCCGCCTCCTCCTCCTGTATCTCTTCCCCTCGTTCCTCCATGTTATTCCCACAGACGAATACAGGATCCTAATCATGATTCCACCTCGCTTGTAAACTAGCCATTGAATTTTGCTAGCGACACAACTTTCTGTTCTTCTTTTCAGGGCACAGTGACAACTGAGGATGTGGCAGTCCAGGTCACTGAGAAAGAAGGGATTCTGCCAGATCCTGACCAGAAAGGTTTCCGCAAGCAAGCCGTGGAGCAAGATGGCGGACTAATGGCTGCCTTTGGTAAGCTGCTCTCTTTCACCCATTATGAAATCATACCATATTTACCAATATGGAAGACAATCCTGAATTACAGCTTGCGTTAACTGGATTTGGTTAGTGCCTCTTGTTTCCCAAAAGAGTTTTTACTAGCTTCCTGTGTTCACTGCAGAAGCCGATAAGTGGGCAGTCGAGAGAAAAGGAGACTCATTGGTGGGGCTGCCAGAAGGAGATGGCATTAAAAAGAGGGAGAAACAGAGGAGAAAATCGGTACCAAATCGGAAAAGGATGATGGAGCTGAATGAGTGCCCCGCTTCCCAGAGCAGCAACTTCCATCAAAATGCAGTCCAAGAAAAAATAGAAAAAATGAATAGTAAGTGCCAAATGCTGGGTCACTGCTTATTTAGCAATAGCACTTAGACTTATATACCGCTTCACAGTGCTTTCCAGCCCTCTCTAAGCAGTTTACAGAGTCAGCATCTTGGCCCCCAACAATCTGGTCCTCCTTTTACCGACCTCGGAGGGATGGAAGGCTGAGTCTACCTCGAGCCAGTCAGAATCAAACTCCTGGAGTGAGCAGTGAGTTAGCCTGCAGTACTGCATTCTAACCACTGTGTCATCATGGCTCTGGTGTTTAAATCTGGTGTTAAGAACATGTTTATAATTCTTTGGGTAGAAAGCATATATATGTATAGCATGTGGAAGGAGTTCCTTTTAATGTTCTGGTTTTACTGAGCATGGAATGCCATAAATGAGTGATGGATGGGGGTGGGTGGGTTTGAAAGACAAGATGGCAGCTATGTCAGGCCCCTAAGAACCAAGAACGACCCCTGGAGTCGTTCTGAATAGTTTCTTTATTGCTATTTGCCTACAGACAGAATCTTGCCAGACCAAAGCACTAATATCTGCATAACTAGAGATATATCTTGTGAACTCCTAGGAGGGGTCTGTTTCAGGGGTAAAATGCTACCAGTTCGGACCGGTTCGCCCGAACCAGAAGTAAAAAAAATGCTATCAGTTCAGCCCAACTGGTATTTCCGATGATCAGCTGTGCCACATGATTTATATTCACTAGAAAGCAGAGAATCCTGCTTTCTAGCGAATGTAAATCACGCAGCACAGCTGTTTGCCCCCTCCTCGCTGTTCTACTTATCTTTGAAGACTCAAAAAGGCTTCTTAATTCTCCTTTTTCAGCACTGCGCGTTGGTGCCTGCAGTGTGCATGTGCGCAAAGTACGCATTTGGTGCATATTGCACTTGTGCATGCCAAGCGAACAGGTAGCAAACTTCAGAGCATTTCACCCCGGTCTGTTTTGACCTTTTTCCTGCCTACCAGGCATTCCAAGCTCTGCTTGACCTCTGGGAGGGAGCCCCTCCCTCTCGGGAATCCAGACTACACTCCAACGCATCATCTGCTTATAGAGTATAATTTTTTAACAAATCTTTTAAAAATGTCTTTGCTTACGAGCAGGTGCTGAATTATCCTCTTTTTACTTCTCGTCTTCTTTGTAGTTGCCAAAATAAGCGAGCCAGCCCGTAAAAGACAAAGGACGTATCTGTTCCATAAAGAATGGGAGGAACGGTACTGTTTCATGGACGTGAACGGCAAATCGGTGTGCTTAATCTGCTCATCCACGGTCGCGGTGGCCAAGAAGCACAACGTCCAGCGGCACTTTGAGAGAAACCATGGCACGTTCACCAAAAACTACCCCCTCGATTCCGAGCTTCGCAAAATGAAAGTGAAAGAGATGAAGTCCAAGTTTGCCTCCCAGCTGACCGTCTACACCAAACCCGTGGTCCACTCCAAGAACACCACCATCGCCTCTTTCAAAATCGCCAGTTTGCTGGTTAAACGAAACAAACCCTTCGAGGACGGCGAGCTGCTGAAAGAGGTGTTCCTGACAGCGGCCGACTCGATTTTCGAAGGCTTCTCCAATAAGAAAGAGATCATGACCGCCATACAAAAACTCCAGTTGTCCGGGAACACCGTTTCTCGTAGAATCCAATCCATCTCGAACGATTTGGAGTACCAGCTGCAAAGCGACCTGCAGAAGTGTCTCTGGTTTTCCCTGCAGCTGGACGAGTCCACCGACATAACCGACACATCCCAACTGGCCATGATCGTCAGGCTCGTCTTTAGCGATCTGGCGGTAAAGGAAGAGCTCCTCAAAATCCTGTCTTTGAAAGGGAAAACGAGGGGCGAGGATATCTTCCTGACATTCAGACACTACGCCACCGAAACCAACCTCCCTCTTCATAAACTGTCTTCCATCACGACCGACGGGGCGCCCGCCATGGTGGGCAGCATGGACGGGTTCATTGCTCACTGCCAAAAGGACGAAACTTTCCCAAAGTTTATTTCGTATCACTGCATTATCCACCAAGAGGCACTGTGTGCCAAAGTGCTGCAGTTCAAACACGTCATGGACGTGGTTACCAAAATCATAAACTCCATCCGCGGCGTCTCTTTGCAGCATCGGCTCTTTAAAGCCCTCCTGAAGGATGTGGACGCGGAATACGGGGACCTGATCTTGCACACAGAGGTCAGGTGGCTCAGCAAAGGCAAAGTCCTTGCCAGGTTTTTAACCCTGAGGGATGAAATAAAGGCGTTTTTAAAAACTAAAGACCAGTACGTGGAACAGCTGGATGACCGGTTCTGGTTGGTGGATTTAGCTTTCCTTGCTGACTTGATGCAAGAACTCAACAGTTTGAATATTGAGCTGCATCGAAATGATAAGCATCTTTCCGGCATGATCTCTTCGGTCCACTCCTTCAAAGGCAAACTGAGGTTGTGGAAGTCGCACCTGCAGGTGAAGTCCCTCCTTCCCTTCCCTTCCATGAAGCAAGTGGTCGGGGACAGCGACTTCAACAACGCGCCCTTTGTGGGTTACCTCGAGACTTTGGAGGAACAATTCCACGCCCGTTTCCAGCAGTTCACCAGCATCGAGCCGGTGGTGTCCTTCTTTGAAAACCCGTTCAGTCCGATCGATGTCGCGGAGACAGCCGTGGCCATCGGGGAACTGTGCCAGGCCTTGGTGGAAGAGGTCGAGATGGAGATTGTGGGCCTTCAGAACGACATCCTTCTCAAATCCAACTCGAGCCATGCCAACTTTTGGAACCTGGTGGACGCCCAAAAATTCCCTCTGTTGAGGAAGACGGCTGCAAAGATCAAGTCTTACTTTGGGTCCACTTACCAGTGCGAGTCCGTCTTCTCGACACGGAGATTTATCAAGTCAAAGAACAGAACTCGGATGACGGACAAACACCTGGATGACTGTTTGCGAGTGGCAATCTCTTCCTACACTCCCAATTATAACCGGCTTGCCGACGGCATGCAGTGCCAAGCCTCTCACTAACCCGGAGCCGTGCTGTGAAACTTGGCCAACGTGTGGCTGTTTTGCACAAATCAGTAGCTTGTGTAGAGCAGACTTCACCTTGCCAATTTTTCTATTTTCTATTCTGTGTTCCATCGAATGGTAGAGATACTAGGCTTAAATGTATACCGATTTATTTGTACTGTGAATATAATTATGTACTGGTAGTCTAGGGATAATGTTGAGTTATACACCTACCTGCTCTCTCTACTATGCAAATAAATACTCTTTTATATGTGGAATCATCTGTTACCAGCAAATGTGTCATGATGGGACCAGGGATAACATTGGAGGTGCAAAGTGTGTTACATCACATATAGACACTTCCTTAAGTGTCCCAAGTTCCCATCATAAAGGTATACATCATAAATAGTTTTATTGACTATTTGTTTCTGCCCCTTTCTTCCCGATTAATGGCAGAACGCTGGCAAGGCACCAAGCTGAAGCTGGTAGATCTGGCAGGGGCTGTTTGAACATTTGCCTTTTTAAACTAATCTCTCTATTTCAGTCCTTAAAATAGAGTTTTAATATCTTTCGCCTCTCAGAATCCTAGGAACTTTGCTGTTCTGGTCAATTGTGACCAGATTTTAAGGGCCACAGGTAGTCTGTCATGGCGTAAGGCAGGGAAAATGCTTTAATAAGCAACATGAAATCCTTTAAGTAAGAATAATGTGTGAAAACGTAGAATAGGAACGAATTACTTGCTGCATATCTCAAGTTTTTTATTCAAATATTTGAAGGAGTGAAACTCTTACTGCTATTTCTCAAAGACAATGGTGTTAATTTGTGATTACAAAAATCAAGAGGAGACTAAACATCTGTGGAGATTCTCAGAAATCCAGGTTCATGGCTGTCCCGAAGGTGCTTTTTCAAGAGGCAGCTGGACTTTCTGGTTTTTCTTTGAAGACATTTTGCTTCTTAACCAAAAAGCTTCTTCCGTTCAGCTTCTTGGATGAGAACCGAAACATCTTTTAAGGAAAGACTAAGCCCAGTTGCCTTTTGAAAAAGCACCTTTGGGACAAGAGGAGTCTAGTAGCACTTTTTCTGACTGATTTTTTTGTCTTTAAAAACTTACATCAAAATCTAAGAATTGTTAATTCTTATAAATGCCAGATCATAAGCATTTTATATCCGAGATGAATATCCATAAGTGGCACGTATATAAATGCCATGCAGCATAACTAGTATGATTTAAGTGCTGAGATATTAAGTATGATATGGGATTTATATAGAGGTCACACCAATGTTTTCCTAGGCTAGTGTCAGTCAACCAGTTCTCTGAAGATGATGGAAGTTCTTTGTTTCATATGAAGGCCAGGAGATAAGAAGTCTGACAAAAAATCGCCATAATCAGAATCTCTCCTAAAGTACAATGAAAATCTATGTTAGATGGATAATTTCTTATAACCTCTCCATAGTGAAAACTCTTGATTTGTGTGTCTCGTCTTCCAAATGAAAGCAAAGCATCTGTTGACAACAACGGTAATAAAAGATATTTGGTAAATTGCACCAGACAGATGTGTCCTGGTAAAGCCAACTAAACCAAAAAAAAAAAAATTGCTTCGAACATCTCAACAAAGGTGAGGGGGTTGTGTCTATTTTCTGTACACAATATTTAGTGTTAAACTTTTCCAGAAAGATTTGAGGTGTTTGGAGAATAGGTTTATTCCTCAGAGTTGTAACAGTTTCCTACCAAGGTGAGGAAAATGGCAGACTTCGATGTCTCCAAGGCAGCTGCGGCTGGGGAATTCTGGGAGTTGAAGTCCACACTTCTGAAAACGTGTCTCAATCTCAACCATTCGAAGATAACGTGGACTTCAATTCCCATGCTGGCTGGGGAATTCTGGGAATTGAAATCCACCCATCTTCATGTTGCTAAGGTTGAGAAACATTGCCCTAGAGCTGTGATGGCAAATCTGTGGCACGCGTGCCAGAAGCCGCATGCAGACCCATCTCTCGGGGCACATAAGCCATCGCCCGTTGCTCTTCCGGGTTCTGGCATACGGGCCAGTTGGTCTTCACATACGTGGGAGCCAGTGGTGGGTTTCAAATTTTTTTACTACCGGTTCTGTGGGCATGGCTTGGTGGGCGTGGCTTGGGACTCAGGAGGCAGAGAATAGATGGGGGCAGGGCCAGTCACGACTTTTTACTACAGGTTCTCCGGACTACTCAAAATTTCTGCTACCGGTTCTCCAGAACTGGTCAGAACCTGCTGAAACCTACCTCTGGTGAGAGTGCCCAAAACCGGAAGAGCAGCCACCAGTGCATATGTGCACGCCGGGAAGATGATCTTCCGGTTTCCAGTGTGTGCATGCGTACCGCCCAGCTGGTCTTCGCACGCGCATGTGTGCCAGAAACTGGAAGACTAGATGGCTGGTGCACATGCGTGTGCCAGAAACCGAAGATCATCTTTCTGGTGCACGCATGCGCACTGAGTGGCTGCTCTTCCGGTTTCCGGCACGCACACGCGCACAGCCCCATTTAGGCACTTGTGCCGAAAAGGTTCGCCAGCACTGCCCTAGAGAATTAAATGGGAACAAAGAGAGGAAGGAGCTAAAGATTTCTTGCACGCAACAGCTTCCTTCATGCCATGCACCTGACATTCTTTGTTGAAAAATGGCCCATTTAATGCCAGGTCTCATCTCTATTTAATGGCAGAGCAAAACTATGTCAGAATCTATGTTAGGAACCCAAAGAAAGGAAATATACACCTCTAGATGGCACCACAGCCAAGCTTAGAATTTTGTTCCAAAAACCAGTTTATAGAGGAGGGGAAAAAGCACAAAAAGATTGCTCAGCTTCCTGAAGTTTCCTTGTCCAAATCTATGTGGGGCATCTTGGCCTTGTGTGTGAATCCTTAAGAGCTTCTGCCAGTCATCTATGTTGAAAGATTGATGGTTTTGCTTTGAAGATGAAGCAAAAGTTTTGATTGTGAGGAATGGAGTAAGAGAACACAGCAGACCATGGTTTTCTGAGGCTGGAAATGAGAGTTAAAACTTCTCGGAAGCAATCGTAGCCTAGGGTTACATAGGCCAGGTTTGTGCAACCCACAAAAAACATTTTAAGTATTTGGCTTAATTTTAGTTCTGTGTTGTGCTACTCCAACCCGCCGTGGTCTAGTTGAGCAAACCATGGCTTGGTGACGTCAAAGAGAAATGCTCCGGCTTTCATTGTGCTTTTAGACATAACCAGAGCTAAAATATTACACAGGAATGAGGAAACTCTACCTGTTTGATGCTAAATTGCAATTCCAGCATGGATGATGTCAGAGAACACATCAGAAAAGGAGGACTTGGGGTGACATGATAGCAGTATTCCAGTATTTGAGAGGTTACCACAAAGAAGAAAGGGTCAACTTATTTTCCAAAGTACCAGAGGGCAGGACAAGAAGCAATAGATGGAAACTAATAGAGGAGAGAAGCAACCTGGAATTAGGGAGAAACTTCCCAACAGTGGGAACAATTCATCAATGGAACAGCTTCCCTTCAGACGTTGTGGGACTTCATCACTGGAGGTTTTCAAGAAGAGACTGGACAGCCATTTGTCTGAAATGGTATAGAGTCTGCTGTTGAGTAGGGGGTTGGACTAGAAGACCTCTAAGGTCCCTTCCAGTTCTATTCTGATTGAGCTGCAAAGACCACACGTTGCACAATCTAGCTGTTCTCGTCTTGTAGGATGCTGGTTACACTATCCAAATTCAGGATAGGGTTTGTTCCTGTTTAGCCTGCTGTATGTGCGCCTGGTTATAAATTCAGAAGGAAAAGTGCATCTTTTCTAGGACAGCTATTGCTGCTATGACCTACTTTGACAATGTGGGATACGTATGCAGCACACATATGCAAGAACTCTATGCAAGCACAGGGGGGCTGAATTATTTATGGTCAGTCCGTGTTAATGCAGGATTAAAAGAATCTCCTCTATAATTCAGAAAGCATGGTGGTCCCACACTTGACTCTAGTGCTCCTTGGGGGCCATTTATGCCTAGGTGAGCAGAACTGCCAGAACATGGCTGGTTTGACAAGACAGCGAGGTGGGAATGGCTCAACCAAAATCAATGTGGAGCCTAAACAGGCGCCAACAAAGAAGCAGGAAGCTCAAACACTGAAAGGTGGTGGCTTGGCAGCAGGAAGGAGATGTTCTAAAGCACAGGTGTCCAACTTTTGGCAACTTTTAAGACTTGTGGCCAACGATGGGCCCTTCAAGATCTGTGGACTTCAACTCCCAGAATTCCTGAGATCAGCATGGCAAGCTGGGGAATTCTGGGAGTTGAAGTCCACAGGTCTTACAGTTGCCAAGGTTGGACACCCCAATTCTAAAGAGAAGAAACGAGAGCTTAATGGCAAAGCTTGAGTTTTACATACAAAAAGGACTTCCAGTGAAGATGATTAGATAGCAAGTGATAACTACTCATGCAAGCTGGATCGATGGTTTTTACCCACAGTAGGTTGCCTCTTATTTGGGAAAGGATTGAAAATTATAAGGCAATTGTCAGAATACTCAGCAAAGGGCTGGAGAAATATTCTTCTCAAGAAGAAACCTGCTTATTAATTAGTGTAGGTAACAATATACAAAACAGACCAGTAACACAGTCGAGTGTGAAAGTACGTGTGAAAATGTTCCTCAAGAAAAGCAACTCAAAGTTGAATTGACTTCTTCAGAATCTTTTTATTTACCGTAATGGTGGAACAATCATCTTTGTGTTGTTATGGTAGTCATCTTTTTTTATGGTTGTCCCTACTTCTACACATCCCTTGGCTCAGCATACTAAACTGCCATTGAGTTTGGTTTGGATTTTGAGCATAGTGTGCATGACTCAGTCACTCTGACGATAAATGCAGTGGGTAAATGTTAAAAGGTGTTATCCCTCGAGGATTTCTTTTGATTCCAACATCTCTTCAAGGTCATGAAAAACCCTAGATGATGAGATACAGAAGCAGTTCCTTTTTGCTGGTATATAGACTTCGGATCACTTCTTCCTATTTGAGTTTTGAAAGATAACTCAAGCTTTTGGTTCCAATTGCTGCCTTTGGAACAATGCCTTGCTCCGTCTTCTCTCTTGTTCCTGCGGTCAACACTCAAAAGTACTAAGAGAAGAAGCAGTTGGAGGCCACCACTTCAAAGAGTGAATTTAGTGCCACGGGGTCCCTTCTAAAGGAAGCTTATTGTCCCTTCTTCCCACAACAAGCTAAGTTACAGGAACAGGTTAGCGAGAGCAGTTTTCTGCCCTGCATGGCTCTGAGAAGTACAGAAGGGCACCCATCTAAGATTTACCATATTTTTCGGACTATAAGGCGCACCGGTGTATAAGACGCACTAAGATTTTGAAGAGGTAAGTAAGAAAAAAAAGGTTTTGCCCTCCCTGGAAAAACGGCTCCATTTTTCACAAAAATAGGACAAGCGGGGCGGGGCTTCCAGGGGCCGAAAATGGCTGTATTTGGTGTATAAGACGCACCAACATTTCCACCCTCTTTTAGGGCGGGGAAAAGTGCATCTTATATTCCAAAAATTACGGTAGCATGTCGTCCGGAGTGGATGCCACTTTAAATTTGGGGAAACCACCTTCATTTGGGACTTGGGGGAAGCCACTCCATGTTCCGTGGACAGCCTCCAGGCTAGCCTCCAGCTCTTGATGGGTTCACACACTTGGGGCCCCGATGACATGAAAACCCAAATTAACCGTTGTGGTTTACCATGTGGAAATGCAAGCTACGACCGATAAGGAGAGCACGAACTGTAAAAACATAAAGCAGCCCAAGTCAAGCTGAAAAAGGAGAGCGGCATTTGAAAACTCATCAGGTGGTTCGTGGCCTTTGAACCAGGGGTGAAATCCAGCAGGTTCTGACAGGTTCTGGAGAACCGGTAGCAGAAATTTTGAGTAGTTCGGAGAACCAGCAAATACCACTTCTGGTGGGAATGGAGATTTTGCAGTATCCTTCCCCTGCCACGCCCACCAAGCCATACCATGCCCACCAAGCCACGCCCACAGAACTGGTAATAAAAAAATTTGAATTCCATCACTGCTTTGAAGCCCCCTATAAGTTTGTGAAGAGAAAACTCTTTGGTAGGGTGCTTTTGACACTAAATTGTGGCTATTATTGAGGTTGTCACCAGAGTCCCGTTGGGTTGATGTTTCTTCCTTATTTTGGTTGAATTAATTTTACAGGTTGTCCTCAGCTTACAAATGTTGTTTAACGACCATTCAAAGTTACAACGGATCTCCCTCGAGCCAGTCATGACCTGGTTATGAAGTTACGGCGGCTGAATACCATCCCGTGGTCATGTGATCATATTTTGGGTGCCTGGCAATCCAGCTCACCTTCACAGCTGTTTGCCACATCCTGTGGTCACGTGACTTCGATTTTCTATTTATTTATTTATTTATTTTGTCAGTTTCCAGCTTGTACTCCCCGTTTCCAGGGAAAAAAAGGTCCATTGAGGAAAATGGATCTACTTCACAATCACCAAAAAACCCACTTTATAACTTGAAATTCAGTCACATGATGCCTCGACTTGCGACTGCAATGACCTACGGCCGTAATTCTAAGACGCTGAACTTATCGATCAGAAAGGTCGGCAGTTCGAATCCCTAGTATAGGTCTCCTGCGTGAGCAAGGGGTTGGACTAGATGACCTCCAAGGTCCCTTCCAACCCCATTACTGTTACTGTTATTATTATGAATTCCAGGCTCAATTCCAGTTGTAAGTTGAAGAATTACCTGTATTGAGTTTTTTTATTGGACTGCAAATGGACATGAACTAAAAATAATTACGGAAGTCTATAAATATAATTTTTTTTATATTAATTTCCTTTGCTATTTACTGCAAAGTTCCCTGCGGCAGTGCACCCCACCCCTTTGTTCACCACCTAGGATGGGCCTTGAATGCAGCAATAAAGCAGCTTCCTTTGCAGCCATGAAAATGCCGGTTGGCTGAGCAATTGTTTCAACTTGACTAAAAGTTATCATTTATTCATCAAACATTGCTTGCTTGGGATGACTAGAGTCAAACTTGCCTGTTTAATGGAGCAGGGGCCTCCATACAGTCCAAGTCCCAGCAGACACAGAGGGAAGGCAATCTACGGTATATCAGGGCAAAATATTCTGGAAACTAGGAAAGAAACAACAGGGCCACTTTAAAAAAAAAATATATCACACTAAACAGGAGAAAAATAGAAGGGGCTAAATCCAGAGGTGGGTTTCAGCAGGTTTTGACCGGTTCTGGAGAACCGATAGTGGAAATTTTGAGTAGTTCGGAGAACTGGTAAATATCAGCTCTGACTGGCCCCGCCCCCATCTATTCTCTGCCTCCCGAGTCCCAGCTGATGGGGAGGAAATGGGGATTTTGCAGTAACCTTCCCCTGGAGTGGGAAGGGAATGAAGATTTTACAGTATCCTTCCTCTGGATTGGGGAGGAAATGGGGATTTTGCAGTAACCTTCCCCTGGAGTGGGGAGGGAATGGGGATTTTGCAGTAACCTTCCCCTGGAGTGGGGAGGGAATGGGGATTTTGTAGTAACCTTCCCTTGGAGTGGGGAGGGAATGGAGATTGTACAGTATCCTTCCCCTGGAGTGGGGAGGAAATGGGGATTTTACAGTTTCCTTCCCCTGGAGTGGGGAGGAAATGGGGATTTTGCAGTAACCTTCCCCTGGAGTGGGGAGGGAATGGAGATTGTACAGTATCCTTCCCCTGGAGTGGGGAGGAAATGGGGATTTTACAGTATCCTTCCCCTGCCACGCCCACCAAGCCATGCCACGCCCACCAAGCCACACCCACAGAACCGGTAGTAAAAAAAATTGAAACCCATCACTGGCTAAATCATTACCACCCAAGGCAAAAAAAGTAGAAAAAAAGGATAACTCGTCATAGTAAGCCATATCTTACGGAGTCCTACATTTTATTTAAATCTTAGATAATTCTGATGTCGGTTTGTAGAAGGAAAGTCTCACAACTGCCCTTGATGCCGTGATTTTTTTTTCAACACTTTTTCAGGTGTACAGGTAGTCCCTTGACTCACAACAGTTTGTTGTGAGACCAAAGTTACAACAGCACTGAAAAAAGGTGATTTATAACCGTTTCTCACAATTACGGACCTTTGCAGGATCTCCATCATCACGTGATCAAAATTCAGGTGCAACAGACTCCTATTTATGACGGTTGCAATGTCTCAGGGTCACGTGATCCTCTTTTGTGACCTTGTGACAAGCCAAATCCATGGGGAAGCCAGTTTTCACTTAACAACCGGGTGACTCGCTTATCAGCCGCAGTGATTCACTTAACAGCGGCAAGAAATTTCGTAAAACGGGGCAAAACTCGCTTAACAAACCTCTCACATAACAGAAATTTTGGGCTCAATTGTGGTCATAAGTCAAGGACCTCTTGTACTAGGCTGATTAGCTCATCCCCACTGAAATGTTTAGCCTTCATAGAACTGCGAAGTGCTAAAGGTAGAACTTACCTTTGGCCCAATGGAGGTAGAGGGTTCTTTATGTCTGATACCTGATTTTTTTTTTTCTTTAATTTGGTAGGAACAGATGTTCAAGTAACAACCCTGTGGCTTATCTGATATGAAGAGTACCATGGGATGTGGCACCTTGAGTTACGATTTGTGGACACCACCAACTTGAAATTTGATTATATGCTTTTTGAGGGACAATGGCTCTCTCTCAAAATTTCTTTCCTAATTTTACTAGTAAATGTATTTCATCAGAGAACTACTTTCCGTGAGACTTTTGGTAGGTCTTTAAAACCAGTGCAGTGTAGTGGTTAAGGCTAGGAGTAAGGAAACCCACATTGAGAATCACCTTTAGATGGGTAATTCTGGCCCATTCATTGTGTCTCAGCCCTAATCTATTTCTCAGGGAAGTCAAGACTTAGAAAGAGGGGATCTAAACAGTGGTGGGATTCAAATAATTTAACAACCGGTTCTCTGCCCTAATGACCAGCTAGGTAGGCATGGCTCGGTGGTCATTTGACCATGTGGGCGTAGTCAACTCAACGTCACTCACGTCGATGGGCGCTTCGCCTTAGCTGTTACAATGTAATAAGGGTTAACCCGAGAGGCAGTTTCTGTAAGCAGGGCAATAAAGATTAGGCTAGAAATAGCACCAGAATGTTTCCTTCCTGCCTTCCTTACAGGATTAGCCCTGTAAAGTGGGAACAAACCAAAATAATATTTCTTCCAACAACTGGTTCTCCGAACTGCTTAGAAAGTTAACAACCAGTTCTCCCGAATAGGTGCGAACTGGCTGAATCCCACCACTGGATCTAAATCAATAAATAAACAACATTCTCTCTATTTCTAACATCGACATTTTTTTTCCAAATGTTCTGAGACTTTGCATTTTACACTTTGGTGGTATTGGGTTCACATACAGATTTATAACCTCCAAGAGGGCAAATTTTAAGGATTGGTTGAAGATGCACGTTCAACCGTAGACCAATGCAGCCCACTTCCCCCCACCTCATTTTTCCAGGTAAGGTCAACCAATGCACTCTGTGAGCAAAGAACGGGGGAAAAAAAACACAACCACTTCCACACATCAAAGAATCTACCAAGACACCACTGAGTACAATTCATATATTATCCAGTTTCACATTCTCAAAGGATATAGCAACTTATTCAACAATCTTGATACAAGCGAGACAGCCATGGTTGAATGTAATACTTAAAGGACTTCCAAATACCAAGCAATAAAATATCAACACAAAAAAAAAAAAAAAATTGTGCAATTTCTCGTTACTATGCCTGACTGAATCAGTTACAGAAAAAAAGTCTTTCTCATCAAGCTTTTAACTGAACATTAAACTCATCTTACAGATTACAATTATTATTATTATTATTTTTTTACTCTTTAATAATTAATTGCACAAAAACCACACAAAATCTTTGCATGATGCATAAATATTTCCTCATTACACATGGTACAAAAATACTCGTACATCTTTGTTCGGTATTCCCATAAGGATTGCTGATTTGGCAAGACTGGATTTTTTTTCCAATCCGAGGGATGTGGAAGGGAAAAAAAGTGAACTATTTTACAGCTGTTCTATAGATAGAAGTTGGACAGAAAAACAACAACAACAAAATAAACAAAAACCCAACAACCCTGACTTAAATTGGGGGAAGGGCAAAATGGACCGGAAAACCCAGTGCACTGTACTTTGGAGAAGAAATTTTCTTTATTTCAAATTCTAGTCAAGGCTGAACAGGGAAAGATACCCTGGAGGAAGAGGAAGAGGAAGAGGAAGAGGAAGAGAGAGAGAGAGGACAGAAAGTGATTGTTTTTTCCAAAAGCCACGTCTTGACAGAAGCGAGATGAAAAAAGAAAAAGAAAAGGTTTAGTGATCAATAGTTAGTCCAAGATCTACTGCTAGGGTTACACAAATGCTAGACCAAAAAACGAATTCTGCACACTCACACACCCAACAAGTTAAAGTGTTTTTTTTTTAAGTCATGCCAGAAAACATGCAAAACTGAATTTGTCTTTTTTTTTTTTTTTTTTGCTTCCTTCAGCAAAAACTGAATATTCTGGATAAGAAAAGTCTGGATATTGCACTGTACGCAGCTAGGCCACAACTGCGTGCCAGCATCCCAGCTGGGAACATACGTACGCGCACGCCCACACCAAAAAACGGGTGTATCGACAAAGGCTGAGTGTCTCCTGAAAGGACTCAAAAGGTAGCTGGAGGAGAAACTCGGCAACAGCAAGGTGGCAGGGCTTAGCAAGATTGAGGGGAAGGGAGAGAGAGTTTGGGAGAAGGGCGAGCATGGCCCCTGGGGGAAGAGACGGAGGAGATGGACGTTCAGAGTTTAGGAGGGGGGGAATCCATAGCTTCATTCATAATACGGCCAAAGTGAAGTTGGGCCCTTGGATGGTGTCCAGGGGAAAAGGCCGAGAGAGGAGGTTCCCAAAGACTCCTTCATCCTTCATGCATCAGTCCATGGAGAGACAAGAGGGGGAAATGTGGGCCAAAAGCAGCTCTTGGAAAAAAGCAAGAGAACATATTATGAAGGCTAAACTCCTAGACGTCTTTCATCATAGCCCCACCAGCAGTGGTGGGATTCAAGTAATTTAACAACCGGTTCTCTGCCCTAATGATTCTTCCAACAACCAGTTTGCCAAACTGCTCAGAAAGTTAACAACCGGTTTTCCCGAACTGGTGCGAACTGGCTGAATCCCACCACTGCCCACCAGCATGCATGGAGGAAAGTATTTGCCACCCGTTTTCCCAGGCTGTTGTCTAGCCAGAGGGCACACTCACCTTTCACTGGCTGAAAAGAACCAACCCCACTAGAGAAGATCGTGTCTTCTCCACCCACACCCAGGACTACTCCTCTAGGCGTTGCAACTCAATACTCACTAAAACTAACAGAACTGCCGGGACTTCCATCCTTGTTGGGTAGCGTCAGAAGGAGGGTACCAGCGCATCTAGAAGAGAACGATAAGGAGCGTGTGAAGTGGGAGGAGTAAGGTGGTCAACCAGGAGTAGGCAGAAACACTCTGCCTAGGATACATCTGTCCCCAAGGCTCAATGGTGATCAAGGTTCTCCCAAAGAAAAATATCAGCTCGTTGCTTACGTTGCTTTCACAGTACCAATAGTTCTTTCAGACTGCAGAAGTTCTCGTTGTTCCTTAAATCTCGTAAGAAAATTTCTTCACACCTCAAAGGGTAGACTAGCTCTAAGGAGAACATTTTTGAGGCCTTGAAATCACCTTTGAGGCGATTCCAAAGTTGAAAACATGGCAGCTGTATC
The DNA here is from genome assembly GCF_059756535.1 of Pantherophis guttatus. Taxonomy (NCBI): domain Eukaryota; kingdom Metazoa; phylum Chordata; class Lepidosauria; order Squamata; family Colubridae; genus Pantherophis; species Pantherophis guttatus. The sequence goes on from NC_142075.1 coordinate 20,187,346, forward strand.
ACACTAGGTCACCCAGTGTCATTCAAGGTTGTCTAGTCCAGGGGTCTCCAACCTTGGCAACTTTAAGACTTGTGGACTTCAACTCCCAGAGTTCCTCAGCCAGCTTTGCTGGCTGAGGAACTCTGGGAATTGAAATCCACAAGTCTTAAAGTTGCCAAGGTTGGAGATCCCTGATCTAGTCTTCTACTCCCAGCTCCTCTTAATACATCCAATTCATACTCCTATCACCCCCATTATTCCACATGTAGGCTATTCAAGTACCAACTCTCTTTTTCTGCACCGCCTCCTCCTAGCTTTAAGCACACCAGGCCTAAATCCCACCCATTCTTCATAAGCCCATCTGCAGGAAAACACGTTTGAGTCCTGCGCGCTGTGAAAGAAAGAGCTGGGTAATAAGAAACGAATGCAGCAGGATCACCAGTCTAGCAAGCAAGAATTTGAGTTTTAAGTGGATCCTTCAGAAGGATCCAGTGAGTGCGATTTGGCTGGCCACTTTCATGTCACTTGGGCCTAAGTAAAAGCCCTGTCAGGTAAACTCAGCTTTCCTAGGTAGACCAGACAGGAAACACAACCAAATGAGCTAATCTCACTTCATTGTAAGGCTACAATAAGAGAATCTCGCAGGTCTGAAAGTACAGATTTCTGACTGTCTCCTTTACAAACTGAGAAGCTAGGGTGAGCTTCTTCTCAGTCTCTTTTTCCACCCATTATCCAGTTGAGGGCTACGCTGTCTCTTATCAGACCGTTCCTTAGGCAGCATTTCTTCACCTGCCTCTCAAAGCCTTCTCACATTCTATTCCAGACACAAAGAAAAGATGATTTAAAAGAAAAAAAAAATCCTTATTATCATATCCTTGAATCTCCTTTCTCTCCCAATTCTTTGCACAACGTTGCTATTATTTGTTTTCAGAGTTTTTTTTTTTTTTTTTGGGTGAACACCCTTTCAAACATCTGTATCTGTGCTTCTGCTAGCAAATGCTCCTTGTGCACAGCTGATCTTTATTTTTCCTCTAGCCCATAATTATCGGTTCATAATCATAGGGCCGATAGCCTTTGCATTTTTCTGAGTTTTGGGGAGAAAAAAAAATTAACACATATAATAGAAAGGCTAAAATGACAACACTTTCTTTGTCATCTTCTGTTCTCTGCTTAAGCCCAGCCAACATGGTTTGCTCAATAACACAATATCGGTCTCACAGCTGCAAAATCTTTGCAGGCTGCCTATCTGAATGCTTTGCTTCCTAGAGGAAGATCAAAGCTTCCCCCACAGGCTGCCTGGACTACGTTCAAAGAGCTCCAAGCCCATCAGTTTCCAAGCAACTGGTCCCATCCTTGACTTGTTCCACTGTGTAAAAGTTTCTCCTAAAGTTCAACCAAAAGTCTATCTTGCTGGAACATAAAATCCTTTCAACCTTAGGGCTCCTTATGGAAGATCTTCAGAGTTTTGGAGTTCGTGTCGCTAAGTCTGCCTCCTCTCCTTATTCTACATTTGGGTAGAAAGTGCCGATTAGAAGCTTTGATTCCCTTCCCCAATTAAAAAGGTGACCAGGATTATCCAGAGCCAGGGGGTTAAAAGAGGAACTAGATTCCATCCAATCCGCTCCAAGAAAATAAATAATTCAGCACTCATATCCTTCATTAGGACAAAAGCATTATTCCAACATCTCAAGTCTGTTTTGCAGAATTTGGGAATTCTAGTTGAATTAGATTACATTTGCTTCCATTTTTAATTCAGTTCTTACTGACTTAAGACGGGAACACTGTTGTTAGTTTAGATTGGGGTTTGAGGAAATGGCCTATCCTCAACTTGTTTTTCATAGCTCTTCATAGTTGTTAAAAGACAACCCTAAATGAACTTTAGTTTGAGCATGTAACACATATAGGAACTTTATAATCTCCTATTCTAAATTGCCAGGAGAATCGTAGCCACCCACGCTCTAGTTCTTCTAAAAAAAAGGGGGGGGAGGGAGATGTTATTAATCAAGTTTGTGATCAACACTTGGTACTTTTCAAACCGTTTCCAGGGATCCTTTTTGGATCCCGAGAAGCACCTTCTGGTTCAGAAGGCCCAGGAACTTTCATGATAATCTGCTGGCATCATTTTTTCACCTATTTGCCAATCTCTTTTTTTCCGATCATCAACAATCTTGCAAAGTTGAAGAGCAGTCCATTTGATAGCCATCCACATATTATGGTTTCACATCGGCTCCTCCCAGCCGTAGCTCAAAAGCACTTCCCGGATTCCTAAATCCATCTCCCCCGCACATCTGGAATCAGTTTTGGCCATTCGGCCTCGGCAGCTGAAGGAGAGAAGGATCTGCCTGGCCAACCAGTATGCTGCTCTTGAGTGCTGTGGTGGCATTCAAAGGAAGCACCTGGGAACACAAATGTCTGTGGAGCAAAGGTGCTTCTTCAAGAGGCAACTGGACTTCCTTTGTTTTTCCTTGAAGATGTTTTGCTTCTCATCCAAGAAGCTTCTTCAGTTCTGACTGAATGACGAAATCCTTCCATTCGGTCAGAACTGAAGAAGCTTCTTGGATGAGAAGCAAAACATCTTCAAGGAAAAACAAAGGAAGTCCAGTTGACTCTTGGAAAAAAAAAGCACCTTTGGGAGCTGAAATGCTTTCAAACGGCTGCTTGATGCCAGCCCACTTCCTCCAATGAAGCTTCTCCCCCAACAGCTTTTAAATACACAACAATAATTCAATAATTCAACCCACCGTGCAATGCTTTTTTTAGTCCATTTCTTACCTCTGCACACCAAGTAATCCGGTCTAAAGCAAAAAGCATCTTGTTTTACAAACCCATCTCCATCCCTGCCTTAGAAGAGGCATTCCCCTCCAGGTAAGAGAGGATGCCTCACCTTAAGGCCGACGTTTGCCGTTTCCACTACAGATGTAAAATTCTGCTGCTCAGTCAGGCCACTCTCGGATTTAAATATGGTTTCCGCTTAGCCCCTTTCCAATCATTACTTCTTCCACGGTCCCTTAACACACACACTGTGTCCCAGATTGTTTACATTTCCTTTTCCGGTATCATCACGTCAAAGTCAGAATTTTACTCATTTTGGAAGGAGGGGAGAAAAAGAGAGAGGGAGGGGAAGTGTGTGAAAGGAGATTTCCCCCCCCCAGATTCCAGCCAAGGGAGGGGTTCCCCCCCCCCGGCGGAGTCCATAGCGTGACTGATATGTGCCAGTTGACTGTGTGGAAAAAAATTAAATTCGTTGTGTGCTGTTGTTGTTGCTGCTACTACTGCTACTACTACACCCTCCCTCCCCAGCAGGTGAGTGTGGTGAGTGAAACAAGGTGGTCGGGAGGCACTCCCACCCACCCCCGACACCACCAGGTGACAGGAAACCTTCACGATGGGTTTCCTTTCCTCCCCCCGGGTGGGATAAACCCATCGGTGCTCCATGGGGAGCCCAAGAAGTGCCATGCTGTGGTGCCCGTATCATATGCGCCAAGTTGGCCAGAGGTGGGTTAGAGAAATGCCTGGTTTTTTTTTCATGTCGCTTGGGCTTTGGGTGGGTGAATAGCGTGGAGGCCCATGCATTGGGTTGCTAAGGAACAGAAGGGGCAAAAACAAAATAAAAGCTTGTGGAAAGTTGAAAAAAAAAAAAGAACAAAACAACCCACTGTGCCCCAAATGGCAGAGAGATATTTTCGTCTTACCAGCCTGTTCCAGATGGGCCCATCTTGAGAGGCCTCTGGGAATCAACTACTCCATTCTAGCAGGGGTTAGTCAGGACTTTGAGGTCCCACCTTTCCAAGGCCAGCTCTGAGCTTCAGGGCTAGCCTGCGTAGGCATCCTGGCTGCAGGTCACTGAAGACATCAAAGGAGGGGTCATTTCAACCAATAGCTGGCCATTGTGGGAGCCCCTCGGGAGGGGACAGGAGGCTTGTTTGATGGGTAGTAGAGGCCACTGGGTAGAGGACATTTCTTGGGTGAGGTCAGGGGTGGGGGAACCGGCCCTGAGAGGCAACAGAGGTTATGAATTTTCAGTGTCCATCAGTTCATTAGAACAAGGTTGATGGAATCTCTCCATCCTTGGGAGCTTCTCTTCCTTAGGGACCCGTGGACCTTCCTTGCCCAAACACTTCTCAGATCATTGAAACTGGGGTACTTGTTTTCAATAGAGGAAAAGCATCAGTACCGTAGATGGTCTAACTAACTGAACCTCCTCTGAAGATGCTTGTTCTTCAACCAACCTGTTGTCCTTCAGATGCATCGCCCTTCAATTCTCATCATCCATAGCCCAGTCTCTTCTCATTCTAAACATCTGGAGGCTACCAGGGACTAGGGAAGATTATAGCCCATTGCGTGAAACCCATCCACTGGGTGATTCATACATTTACACTGAGCATGGCTTGTTCTGAGCTGATAGTATTTGTGAACATCACCACCAAGCTTTTTCAGACGAGTTAAAACAAATCATGGCTTAGTGAGTCTAGACACAGGTTGGTTAAGATTTACTATGGAGCAATTTAAAAAAATACACAATAATTGAAAGATCAGGGTGTCAAACGAGTCTATAGAGATGATGGCTGGGTCAAATCATAGAAGTTTGATCCCCCTAAAGCATCACTTAGAGTCTTTAAGGATGGCCAAGAATTTGCACGTAAGAATTGTCCATTTCATTTCCTTGGACTTTTGACCCATAAATAACCTCCCCGTTCACTATACCAAGCAGCAATGAAACAGAACACTTCGATTGATTAAACACGTAGGCCAAGGGGTTAAGCAAACCATTATACTCCTATCGAAAAATTGAGAAAACAATTCTTCCCATTATTTCATGAAGACACCAGAATTTCAGCCCATGCGGTGGATGGAGCTCTGACTTACCCGTTGCTTAGTAAGGAGAGTGAAGTAATGTTTAACTGAAAAGGCTTTTATAAGTAACACATTTGTTTTGCTTTAAAGGACAAACCTGCAGACTTCAGCCTGGAGAAAGCTTCTTTCTAAGGGGCGAGGAGAAATAATCGCAGGCCTCTGTCCCCAGTTGTCCAAATTATAAGAACACAGGACCTGCCGATGGTCTTATAATTGGCATGGCACTTTTCCGAGGCTGAATCTTTAAATTTTGCACCCTCGGTCTGCAAAGCTCGTCCTTTGCAACCTGTTTAGCCAAGAGTTACTATAAACTCTGCATTATTTCTGTAGAAGTGTTCTGCATTCTCTAAACAGCGGGCCAGGGAGATGTAAGCATATAAAAGCGGAAACGGAGTGACTTGTCAGAAATGATGTTTGTCCAAAGTTCCTTTGTTAAGTGAATGGAAGCAAGATCGTTCTCCAAACTCTTTTGAAAAAGTGGAGCTTTTTTTTTTTTTTTTAAAAAAGCTCCTTTCCCATCTTTTATCTGTTTTGTTTTTTTAGATTCTAATCCTAAAACAAGCGTTTGTTTGTAATGGCATCCATGTGCTTGTACGTACACCCACACATGTAGCTTAGAGAGCCTTTTTGAGGTGAAGCTTCTAATAAAAAAAAAATTGCAATCAGGAAATGAATGTGGATTTACTAAAATTCCCCTTAAGGGATAACTTTGACTCCATGGAATGAGAGAGAGAGAGAGAGAGAGAGAGAGAAATTATAATGTGTAAAAACAGTTTATTCCCTCCTTTGGACCTTAGTGTGCGTTTTATCTATTTTACCCTTGTTTGTATACATTCTTATGGCTTGGTCACCATGCTAAATGATGTTCTTCCCTCCTTAAAACATCTGCAGAGCACTCTATCCTTAATTCCTCTGACGGAGGAGAAAGGGGTCAGGCTTTCTTGTATTGAGCAGGCTTTCTTGTATTGGCAGCAGAACCAAAATTAACAGTAGTTTAAATGGCTTTTGCAGGGACGAAGTTCAAGCTGACTTCATACCATGCTTTGCCAGATGGAAACAGGCCTTTTAATCTCCCCATAGGGAGCTCCTCGGATCGGACAATGTCCAGAAATGGAACATGACTGTCTCCTTCTTATCCATCTCTCCAACTGTGGGTCACCTCCCTGACTTCTCTTCCTTTGAACGCGAGACGGTCAATTCCTTTCGCCGCCCCCCAGAAGAGGTAAAATAGGCGTTGACTTTCCCATCCATGGCTATTTGGGACAGGATCAAACTACCCATCCTTGTACAATCTGAGAAGTTGAAAAAAGTTAATCTTTGTTTCTCGAGAGGCCGATTCCTCCGTGCTTGCTGGAATAGGGCAGTTCATTTGGAGCTAGTGTTCTTTTAAGTGCTTGGATTCCCTTGGTCCAACCTTGGTAATTTTTAAGACCTGTTGGACTTCAACTGCCAGAATTCCCTAGCCAGGATAGCGTAGGTGGCTGGGTGAATTCTGGGAGTTGAAGTCCGCAAGTCTTAAAGTCGCCAAAGGTTGGACATCCCTGCCTTGGAGGTCTGCTTAATTAATTTCCTCTAACAAACCTGCTTGAGAAGCTAAGGCAGGGGTGGGATTCTACTGGTTCAGGCCGGTTCGGGTGAACCTGTAGCTCCGACAATCAACTGGGAGCGAACCGGTTCGTCCCGGCAATCAGATGGGTCCACCCGCTTGCCCACACTATTTCCCTACCTTTATCTTCTCAGCTGATTCATGCGGTAGAGCAGATTGTGGCACAAATCAGCTGTGTTACTCCTCTGAAGAAATCAGAAAGTGAAGATTTCTTCAAACTGCGCATGCAGACGCGCGCGTGCAAATCGCACGATCACCGAACCGGTTGTTAAATCGGGAGGATCCCAACACTGAGCAGAGGGGAATGGCAGCCCACTGTTTTTTTCTCAAACTGAAGGCAGATTTAAATTTGTTTTTTGAGCCCAAATTATTTAATCTATTTTTAATAGCTTTTAAGTTTTGTATGTTATTTGTATTTTTATCTTGGCTGTTCACCACCCTGAGTCCTCCGGGAGTAGGGCAGTATACAAATATGATTAAATAAATAAATAAATAAATAAATAAATAAATAAATAAATAAATAAATAAATAAATAAATAAATAAATAAATAAATATTTGGAGGATAGAAGCTTTCTCCCTGAGGACGCAGGCTATTTTTGGTTAAGAGGGGAAGAATCTTTTGGTTCATCAACTTCTCCACCCACTCGCTGAAATTCTCCACCCTCTGCACGAAATAAAAGTCTTGAAAACAGAGATGTCCTGTCCCGTGCGAGAGGGGGCTTCACACCCAAAGGAAGAAACAACAACTTTCAATTGTGGGCTCACCTGAGCGTGAAGAGCAGCGGCAGCAGCGGCAGCAGCTGGATAGGTGAAAGCTGCATGTGGAATGGCAGGGGTTAGCTCCGTGGTGTACAGGGGGTAGGGAGCCCATGCTTCTGGAGAGGCTGGAATCAGGGCAGCTCCAGTCAGATCATCTAGAAGAGGAGAAGTAGCAGAAGGTCAGCAAATTCGCCCATCGGGAAGGAGGAAAGCATGGAGTCTCTTACAGGTGTGCAGAGGGGGGGAGAAGGAAGATAGGTAGAGGAAAGACCACCTCATAGTTGGGAGAGAAAGCTTTTGAGCCCAGTGTCACATTTTTGAAGTCCTATCTTGGTCTTTTGAGAGCTATAGGGGAGTTTAGCTTGTGATGTCACCAGAGGGACGATGAACCCAAAAGCATTAAACTCTTTTTGGACAGAACGATAGCATTTGGCAAAATCCAGAGATGCGGTGGGGTGCTAGAGTTTAGGGGCAAATTTAGGGGTGTCTCGTGCATGTGAAAAAATAATCCAAAAACATCACAGTGGGATCCAAAGGTGCTTTTCAAAAGGCCACTGGACTTTCTTGGGGTTTTTTTCCCTTTGAAAACATTTCGTTTCTCCTCCAAGATGCTTCTTCAGTTCTAACTGAATGGTCAGAACACAGTCAGAAGGGTAGAAGCTTCTTGGAGGAGAAGCGAAATGTTTTCAAGGGGGAAAACACCCCCCCAAGAAAATCTAGTTGCCTCTTGAAAAAGCATCTTTGGGACAACCATGATCTGGATGACTTGAGACAGTGGTGGAATTCAAATTTTTTTACTACCGGTTCTGTGAGCGTGGCTTGATGGGCGTGGTGTGGTTTGGTAGGTGTGGCAGGGGAAGGATACTGTAAAATCCCCATTTCCACTCCACTTCTGGGGGAAGGATATTGTAAAATCCCCATTTCCACCCCACTCCTGGGGGAAGGATTCTGCAACATCCCCATTCCCTCCCCAACCTTGGGGGAAGGATATTGCAAAATCCCCATTCCCACCCCACTCTGGGGCCAGCCAGAGGTGGTATTTGCCGGTTTTCCGAACTACTCAAAATTTCCGCTACCGGTTCTCCAGAACCTGTCAGAACCTGCTGGATTTCACCCCTGACTTGAGACTCTCATTCATGGGAGACCCACTAGGAATGTGCACACTGACACCTTCACATGCCTTCCCAGAGACCCCCAACCCCAACGTCTCCCCCCCCTCCTTGCTTATTGACTTCCCCCCCTTTGCTCCTCACAAGGATCTCGTGCAATGAAGTGTGCGCCTAGGGCAGGGTGGAGGTTGGTGGGGTTTGGTGTGGCCATCAGCTTGCTCTTTGCCATCTTGGTATTGGCCTTGGCAAACTCTAACCGCAGCGTCTGGGGATTCTCTGGGTCGAAGCGGATCCCCTGCAGGAGGTGGAGAGAAGGAGAAGGGTTACGAGAGTAGGAAAAAAAACCCTGCATTTGCTCATCCAAAACCAATTGGCTGAAGACTGGGGCTCATATAAATGTGCAGATACCCTACCTACGGAAGACACAAACTTGATTTAAGTTCCTTAAGACTTCCTAAGATTATATTTCCCTGAAACAAATTCCACCTGATATAAGTCTTAAAAATGTGTATATATATCTATATATATATGTAGGTCTTTGGTTATTCAGGTTTTCTCCCGCGTAAAATTGGAGGTGTCTTGGCACCGTTTCGACGAAGTCTCATTCGTCATCTTTAGGCTGGTGTTTTCGGCTTCGTGCTTCTAGGAGCAATGGTCGAAGCATGAAGCTTCTAGGAGCATTGCTCCTAGAAGCATGAAGCTGAAAACACCAGCCTGAAGATGACGAATGAGACTTCGTCGAAACGGTGCCAAGACACCTCCAATTTTACGTGGGAGAAAACCCGAATAACCAAAGACCTACATACAAACACCCGCAAAAACCTCAGAAAATACACACACACACACACACACACACACACACACACACACACACACACTGGTGAGCGATTAAAGGGATAACAGTATAAGCAATAAAAAAAAAAAAAAGAAAACCAGCAACAGAATCATTGCTTGCAAAGCCTGGATGAAATTGAGACTTTCTTAGAATTGCTCAGAATTCTGGTTTTTTTCCCCTTCCTTTTTTGTCTTAAAAATCGATTAAGGCTCTAGACACCACCCATCCCCCAAAAGCAAAAATCCAGACCCGCCCACTCAGGGGCATCACTTGAATGTGCCTGCCTTGGTCAAAATATTTAACTTATATGGGGCTCACCCTCCACTTTCCACACTTTTTTTTTTTTTAATTTGATTTATATGCCGCCCACTCAGGGCGGCTTACAATGTGCTCAGCAATAGCCTTCATCCTTTTTGTATATTTATACAAAGTCAGCTTATTGCCCCCACAAACTGGGTCCTCATTTCACCTACCTTAGAAAGGATGGAAGGCTGAGTCAACCTTGAGCCTTGGCGAGATTCGAACCCTGCAGTAATTGCAGGCAGCTGGTCTTAATAAGCTTAATAACAGGGTGCCTTAAACCCCTGTACTACCAAGGCACTGTCTGCCCATTTCAATTTAGGGATGCAAATATGCTTATGGAGAAGCAACCTTGCCTTCCAGGTAATGGGCAATTAAGATTTATTTATTATTGATTACATTTGTTTGCCACTCATCTTGTTACACCCCTTCCCTTGTATCATCTGTTTAATTAATGATATTCATGTGAAAAGCTGCAGAGCGTTTGACTGGATATACAATCTCCGAGGTGATGTATTATCACTGCTGCACCAAATTCCATCTTATCTTAAGCTCATCTTAATTTTCCTATAATGTGGTGTATTGCTCAACCTTGGAATTCCCCGTGGCTGTCTGAAGCTGAATTATGGGAGCTGGTCACCAAGGATGAGAAACACTTCTGTAACAGATGCTGATTTATTAAAATCATTTACAACACTGTTTTGCCATATTTTTAATTTAGGAATAAATGAAAATATTTAGTATAACCTTCCCATTTACCCCTATCTGACATTTGTAGTCAAGGTGTGTGGTTCTGGCCAGTCCTTATCAGTTCTTATTGTCCTGTGTTTATGATACACATCCATTAAGTAGCAGGAAAGAGAGATCTCCCTATCAGTCAGGGTAACTAAGATATGAGCAGAAAACATATGGTAGCTTTGCCCTCTGCGTTGAACTGGGGGCCAAAAGCAATTAACAAAGCTCTGACGTTTAGTGAGCACCGAATGCAACAAGAGTGTACATACTCACATTCAACGCATTCTTTGCAGCTTCTGCACCAGAACGGCTGTCGAAAGTAACAAACCCTACTGGCTGGGAAAGACAAATACTTTGAGCCACACGCATGTACATAATCCTGACCAGATTGCAGATACAGAACTCAAAGGGTAGGGAAGAAAGATCTCCTATGAAGCCCCAGCAAGTGTACCTCTGTAGGGTACTTAGAGAGTCTTCATTCAATCTCTGGAGAAGCCATCAAGCAGGCAGCCTCCTAAAAGTCCTGGAGCCCCAGATACCGGTTTTTTCGGAGTATAAAATGCACCTTTTTCCCCAAAAAAAGAAAGTGAAAATCTGGGTGCGTCTTATACTCCAAATGTAGCCCCACCCAGCTTCTCAAACGGAGGTTTCTGAGGCTGAAAAAAGCACCAGAAACAGAGCTTTAGAAAAAAAGCCTCAGAAACAGAACTTTAGAAAAAAAGCCTCAGAAACAGAGCTTCAGAGGCTTTTTTTCTGAAGCTCTGTTTCAGAGGCTTTCAGAGGCAGAAATAAAAGCAAAAAAAAAGCAAGGCACAGAGCTCACAACCAACGAAACTGTTGCTAAAATTCACATGATTGGGGGTATTACAGGAGGCCGATCCACCCGCCAATCAGCTTTTTTCTTATTTTCCTCCCCAAAAACTAAGGTGCGTTTTATACTCCAAAAAAATACGGTATATATTTGTTCATTTCCACCTTGTTTCATTTCAGCCAAGTGCCATTCCTTACCGCAACCAACCTGTGACCCGTCTGGCTAAGGTTGAAGCATCATCATTTGTATAGGTAGCCTTCCCCAGGCAGGATGCTCCAGAACAGGTGAGCATTATTGAAACAGAACCACACATCTGGGTGGCACTAATACCCTGTTTCCCCATAAATAAGACATCCCCTGATAAGAAGTCCAATCGGGCTTTTGAGCGCATGCGCTAAAATAAGCTTCCCCCTGAAAATAAGCCCTCCCTGAAAATATTTAAACATAGAGCTGGAAATCAGGTACGACAGCAAGAGGAGCCCCACCTTGCTCCACGCGTCCCAAAATAATAAGACCTTCCTGAAAATAAGGCCAAGCGCTTATTTCGGGGTTCAAAAAATATATAAGACAGGGTCTTATTATTGGGCCCACAACAATCTGGATCCTCGTTTTACCAACCTCAGAAGGATGGAAGGCTGAGTCAACCTTGAACTGGTCAGGATCGAACTCCTGGCAATGGGCAGAGTTCACCTGCAATACTGCACTCTAACCACTGCGTCACTCCTAAATTGGCCAGGCCTGTTCTAGAACAACATGAAGTAACCTTCACCAGACCTGGTGCCAAAACAGAAGCCTAGGTAGATGGGCTATTTTGCTAGCAAGTAAAACATTTCTTCTAGGACCCAAACTCAGCTGGCTCTCTCACTGCCGAGGGGGATGATCTAGGACAGAGGTCTTCAAACTTGGCAACTTTAAGACTTGTGGACTTCAACTCCCAGAATTCTATGGGAGGCTGGAGAATTCTGGGAGTTGAAGTCCACAAGTCTTAAAGTTGCCAAGTTTGGGGGGCCCTGATCTAGGACCCTGTTTCTGAAGCTGGGTAATCTCCAGCGGTGTAGACTTCAACTCCCAAATTTCCACAGCCAGCACAGCCATAGATTAGAATTCTGGGAGTTGAAGTCTACATGTCTGGAGGTTGCCAAGGCATTTGGACAGATGCTTTGGATTGCTTAATTGAAGCATCAGCTATAATCCTGCAAGGTTCCTTTCCCTTAGGTCTTAGGAGGTGAACTGGTCCTTGATTTAAGCTGCACTGGGTGGCTGCCAGAATAGGAGTTAAGGAGAGGCATTACCTGTTTGGATGTTAGTTTGATCAGTGATCCTTCATAACCCTAGAGAAAGGAAACAGTAAATTTGTTATATCGGTTGCCGTGAAGAGGAAAAAGTTAAGATGCAGTTACTATTCTGACCATATTTTCCCCATACACACACAATTTGTCAACTACTGTGTTTTGCTAGTTGCAATACAATTGTGGGCTCCTTGGTGCTCTCTTGAGCTTGGTGGTTTTCATTACCCAAGTAGGTAACATCATCAAATGTCTGCAAGGCAAGAACCAAGGGTCAAGATTCTACAGTTCAGCCTGAGCTAAGTGTATTTCCTTTGTACTGTAATACAATTTTCAGGCCAAACTCCCTTCGGTAAAAAGGCCGCTTAATCAATACACTAAAGAAGGGGTCCTCAACCTTTCAGACCTCAGGGACCACTAAATTCATAATTTTAAATCCCACGGACCACTAATGATCTGCCTAATGACCAGCTGGGTGGGCATGGCTAGGTGGTCATGTGACTGGGTGGGTGTGGTAAATTCGATGTCACTCACGTTGAGCGGCGCCTCGCCGGTCTCTACTCGCACCCCCCCCCTACCAGCCCCTCCTCGCCTGCCCGCCCAGGCTCCTTAGTGCCCCAACAGGAAGCAGTTATTGGAGCTAAGCAGCCACCATGAGAAAGAGTTGGCTAAACAGCTCAGTTCAAATTGGATCTGACCGAGGAATCTCAGCAGAAGCACCTCAGTGAGGACTAGGAGCATAGGCTTTCCAAGCAGAGGGAAGACCTGCGGGAGTGCAAGGCCAGGTACCGGTGCCTGGAGGCTCAGCGGGCTGAGATGGTCAGCCAGTTCCAGGCCATGATGCAGTCCCATTGGAACAAGGCCCTCCTGTTCTTTGCCACCACTGGCGCTTCCCTCCAGCCTTCGCCCAAAGCCCCGCACCAGGAGGCCGAAGCAGACCCCAAGTCAGAATTTCTGCCCCACTCCAACCCACACAAGAAGACCCCGAAGGGGGAGACTCTCTGCAGCAACACAAGCGTTCATTGCACATATCTGTCCCAGGGGCCGTAGTTTGAGGACCCCTGATTGAGTGCAATATAAAAAATTCAAATAATTTTTCTGCGGACCACTACCTGCATGTTGAGAAGATGCTCTACTATTGAACAAGAGGGCTTCCCCAGTTAGACCCAGGCATTTGTTTTTTAGGTCCTGCTCACCTTAAATGGTCGGAAAAGGAGGTACAATTCTCGGGGCTTGATGTCCACTGGAAGGCCACTCACAAAAAGTGTCCGTACCTAAGGGAGACAGGGAACCATATATCTCAACAGAGTTCGAGATCATTGGACCTCATAATTACCGTATGGTATTTACGAGAGTTGAGGTCCTTCAGGTATGAGATCACATGACCTGATGAATCCCAGGAACAGGATGAATTCAGGGAAGGGTGTTCTCCATCCATGTGGAAACAAATGTTCTCGTCTGAGTCACATGAAATTGAATCCCATCTGACTCAGGGCCAAGCTACACAATGTTAGATAGGTAACAAATATTTAAAAAAAAAAAAAATTACGCACCAAAATGACTCATTTTCATCGAGACAAGAGCAAGCAGAGGAGGCCATTTTCATCTCTCAGCCCACCACCCCCATTAAAAAAAAAGTGATCTCCCAACTCCCACAGGTAACTTTAAGAGGTATAAAATCTCTCACCGGTACCAATAAAAGCTTTTCTATTTGCAATGTGGATAGCTATTTAACAAAAAAAAAAAAAAACCCACACCTTTTGGAGAAAGAATCAAATTGCAATCTCGACAAAAAGTTTTTCTTCTGTACCTAGATAGGGATTTTAAAAACAAACTTCCTCTCCCGTGTTTAAGATAATCTGATATTGGGGTCTTGCAGAATCAAGGAGTCCACTGAATGGATGCACAGAGATTTGGTCTCCTTGCCTACTAAGAGTTTAAAGGTTGCAAGAAGTAGATGGAACTCATTCATTACTCCTTGGGGAATTCTGAGAGTGGAGGTCCCTGCATTTTCAAGTTGCCAAGGTTGAGAAATACTGTGACACAGTGGTGGAATTCAATTTTTTTTACTACTGGTTCTGTGGGCGTGGCTTGGTGGGCATGGCAGGGGAAGGATACTGCAAAATCTCCATTCCCTCCCCACTCTGGGGCCAGCCAGAGGTGATATTTGCCGGTTCTCCGAACTACTCAAAATTTCCGCTACTGGTTCTCCAGAACCTGTCAGAACCTGCTGAATAGCACCCCTGCTGTGACGGTCTTACGGCAGTTATGGACAGAGGGATTCTGAAATTTTAGCTTGGGAAACATAGCACATACTCAACATTTGCTGCAGAATCTAGACAAGGCCCTTGGTTCTGTAAAAAAGTGGTTTTCCAGATGAAATGCCCTCTTCACCAGGTTCTTCGCAATAAGGATGTTTGGCCAGCGATATTCTTAATGGCAACCTTGGCTATTTTGCTTCTGCTAACCTACTCTCAGCTGAGCGCAACCAACAGTATCTTGAAATTAAACATGAGCCCCTTTTTAAAAACCATACACTGCTAATGTTATTGTTTAAGATCATTAATTCTACCCTAGCAACTATTTCTTGATGAAGATTATATTACACGTCAAGCTTGTTTGGAAATTGCAGAGACTTCTTGTTTAGAATTTTATGCAAGGTTTTGCAAATGTTGACACTTTTTTAAATGCTTCTGAGAATCTGGTAACTCCGCAAGTACCAGTTTAGGTTTTGGCCATGCTTCTTCAATGCAGCGTCTTTTTAGTTGCTGCACAATTAAAAATGACTGTTTTCAGGAACATGATTTGATGTCCAACTGTAATTTCTGACAAACCTGGGCATAATTCTCATAGCGATATTCTCTCTTCCACAGGCTGAGGTTTTTGATGCCATCTCCTGGTGTGTGTTCTTCTAAGAACTACCGTAGCTTTGTTTCCATCTAGCCCTTGAAATCTAAACAGCAACACTTGGACCACATATTGTTCACATGGCTTTACTCAGAGGAGATGACAATCTCTTGGTCTGCTGGACAATCTGACGAAATCTTTGCTCCTAGGAATGCAATCAGTTGATGCAGCTTTTGCTGCATTGAGAAAAGAGGCACATCTTTTAAGCCTCCAAGCAACTTGCCAATTTAGCTGTAGACTAGGGAGAGCTTGTTTTCTGGACCAAGTAAGTCCATACACACGTGCACAAATGTGGGATCCAAAAGAACATTGAAGCAGAATACGGGAGAGGCAAAAACAAATAGCAGAAATATCTAAGGACGTGCTCTTGACAGGGTGACAATTTTGACTGAAATGTGACGGCAGTATGTTCACCTAAGACACAAGTCACAGTTCTCTAAAAAAGTGGCTTGCTCGATTTACTCCTAGCCTCAATTCACATAATAGGATGTCTCAGTTATGGATAGTTTAGGATTGCAGCTGCTTAACAAGAGCCCTGGCATCCTCAGAATCGAGAAAGAAGTAAATGGTCTGATGTGTGGTTGTTTGGGTGGTTTAGGGGTGGGGAATTTGTGGTGGGGGGTGGGGTGTTTGAGGATTGTTATGTGTGTTGGACCTGGTCTTTGGATGTTAAGTGAATTTCGTTGGATGGGTATACTGTGTATACACGTACAATGACAATAAAGTTATTATTATTTATTAAATTCAGCCCTCCGTTTGGGCCTTGATTGGGGTAGAACATGAGTGTTCCTCAAATATGCCGGCTCTGGATGCAGCTAGGAGCCTGCTGTTGATGTTCTCCCAAGCTTTGTCTCATGTCCGGAGACACAATGCAGCTGGAAGCACTTGACGCGAGCCAGATGGAATGCTGAACTGCACCCGTCAACTTTAAATATCTAGACTTATAAGGCCCTGCGCAGTATCAAAACATACCCAGAGCTTGCAAAACAAAGTTGTGGGAAGGAAAACACTTGGGACCTTAAAAAAGAGGTTAGCTTTAACACCATGTTTTAAAACGATTCTCCCTAGAGACCAACAGCTTAATGAAGCCCCATCTTTATGGAGGGTTCATCTAAGCTGGGGGTGGGGGTGGGGGGGGGGTGGAAATCAAAATAAGTTCTCTTGTAATTTGAGAAAGGTTGAAAGATTTGGAATGTGTTGATTAGATAACTTCTAAACTTTTAGGAAGGGCTGGACAGCCAACTCTCAAAGTTGGAATTTAACTGGTTTTCCTGCACTCTGAAACAGTTTGGCTAGATGTTCCATGAAGCCCTTTTAAGCTTCATAACTTTCTGATTATATTAGAGATAGCTGCTAACAAACTAAACCATTTCTATATGATTTAACAGAGAGCTAGTGGCTGCTGTATATTTCCAGAGAGTGTGTGAATCAGCTTTAAAAGGGCCATAGCTTAATAATAAAGCACCTATTTCACATACTAAAGATCTTATTTCAGAACTGATTGATAGTCTGTGGAACGACTTGCCTCCAGAAGTTGTGGGTGCTCCAACAATGAAGGTTTTAAAGAAGAGATTGGACAACCATTTGTCTGAAATGGTATGGGGTCTCCTGCTTGAGTAGAGGTTTGGACTAGACCTCCAAAGTCCCTTCCAACTCTGTTATTCTGTTATTCTATCAATGGTTTTCTAGTGTAATCTAAGCCAGGTTTAAATGTAGTCCATCAACTATGACATGAGAGGTATTACATGTGATGAACCCTAACTGTCTTCTCTGAAGGTTGAAGAACAGAAACAAGGGAGATGCTTAAATCTGAACAAACAAGTTGAATTATAGTTAAGGAATCCAGATTAGTTTTTTGCAGATTTCAATCCAGAAGAAAGTTGGGTTTATCCTGGTAGGTTTTAGTACTTTGAGGCAATGCCTGACTTGGGAGTCTTACTTGGTTGGGGATATTAATTGGAACCCTGACAGTTCGGACTTGCTTTCTTCTTGAAACCGAGCAGTTAGCAGTAGCAATAGCACTTAGACTTATATACCGCTTTACAGTCCTTTACATCCCTCTCTAAGCAGTTTACAGAATCAGCCTATTGCCCCCAACAATCTGGGTCCTCATTTTACCCACCTCGGAAGGATGGAAAGCTGAGTCAACCTTGAGCTGGTCAGGATCAAACTCCTGGCAGTGGGCAGAGTTAGCCTGCAATGCTGCAATCTAACCATTGCGCACCATGGATGGATGGATGGATGGAAGGAAGGAGGGAAAATAGCAATAGCACTTAGACTTATATACCGCTTTACAGTCCTTTACATCCCTCTCTAAGCGGTTTACAGAATCAGCCTGTTGCCCCCAACAATCTGGATCCTCATTTGACCCATCTCGGAAGGATGGAAGGTTGAGTCAACCTTGAGCCTGGTGAGATTCGAACTGCCAAATTGCAGGCAGCTGGCACTCAGCAGAAATAAGCCTGCAGTACTGCACTCTAACCACTGCGCCACCATGACTCTTAAATTCCCGATCACCGATAACAGTTATTAACAATATTGGTAAGGGTTTATGCAATTCAGTGCTTTTGTGCTGGATTATTTTCTCTCCTGTTTTCAGGATGAGGAGGACCAAACCCAGGTACCAAGCAGTTTCCAGGTGGGTATCCATATCAGTTTCCCCTTCCAAGATGCAAGCTGTTAATGCAGCAGGGAGAACAAGCAAGCCCTACTTTCTGGCTTATAACACCCCAACCTTTTTGAGCAGTCAAGCACAAATTATACACATTTCAGCAAAGCAAGAGAGGTTGAACTGGGAACGTTCGGAAAGCCGTTCTGAATAGAGCAGGCTCCCCCCCAACTTGGCAGCTTTAAGACTTGTGGACTTCAACTCCCAGAATTCTCCAGCCAGCATAGCTTTGAAGACCTCTGGAATAGAGCCTCACCTCCAGCAGGGTGTTGAACCTTTCACAAAAGGGGTTTATTTTCCATCTTAGAACCCCAAGCCTGGAAGGACTGCGGTTGTGAGAGTAGAACCCTCACTCACCATCCCTGACAGGCACAATAGCTAAAGACAAGAGTAATGGCTTCACATTTTTCAACCTGCTCAAACTTCCTTCTCCTAACAAGAAACAGGACAATTTTAACATCAGCATCTAGCACATCATATATACGGATTAACAGAGTTGGAAGGGACTTTTCTAGGTCATCTAGTCCAACCCCCATCCCACACACCCAAAATCAGGAGACCCTACACCATTTCTGACAGGTGGCAGTCCAGTCTCTTTTTGAACGCTTCCAGTGATGAAGCTCCCACAAGTTCTGAAGGCAACTTCTGTTCCATGGGTTGATTGTTCTGTCGGAAAACTCCTCCTCATTTCTTCCTTATACCTTGGGCACTTGGGAAATTAACTCTGGATTCATGTCATATTATAAACCATAAAGCAAAGTTGACACTGAGTTGATGGTCATAATCATCTACTTGTTCTATACGGTGGTTTCCTTGAAGACTACCTGGAACCTTCATCTTAATAAGAAAATATCAGCATCCATGCTAGGTGCTCAGTTACAATAATGCCATGTTACCCCTCTGAATGCCAGATTTATGAGGACAATTCAAGAGGCTGGCTGCTCCCTCTACAGCCATATACGGCTCTGGGTATCTTAGGGCCCACTAATCCTTGAGAATTTCTGCCTGCAAAACCTGGATAAGCAGGAGGTATGTCAGAAGCCCACCCAACTTGAGGGAATTGTCTTGAAGTAGCTCCCTTCCTCTGAAACAGCTGGTAACTAAGCTGCAAGTTCAATTTAAAGGAGATATTAATATAGCATACCTACAGGATTATTGAAATAGTCCAAAATCATAGGATGGAACAAGCTACGGGTTAACACCAAGGGTCTTTGCTTCTTTTTATTTCTTTATACGATGATACATTTCAGTCACTGCTATGTTATGCAACCCTGTACCAATTGAAAATTCCCGTATGTCCAAACATATATTCATGTTGTCCTTTATAAAACTGATAAAAACCTGCCAGTGCTAGTGTAAACATTTCCTACTGTTTTTTTTAAGCATGTGGGTTTTATCAGAGACCTTGTCAAGCAGGGCAAACAAATCTCACCATATCATTTTTTTAAGCAAAAAACGATCCAGATGTTTCCATTGATGGGCCGTGATTGATTTGGCTATTAAGAGCAGATCACCAATAAGCTTCTTGCTTCATAACTATGTATTCTTTCAACGGAATGTATGTAAAAAGTGAGCCAAAGTTGGGAAGAATTCACTCTTTTGATTATGGTATCACATTAATTAAAGACCTCCCTTGAAACTTTGAGGCTCCCTCCAAAGACGAAAATAATCCTTTTTATTACTTCTGCAACATCTTGTAGAAGAGTTATGCAATACAGGAGAGAATCTTACAGTTCTTAAATGGCTGTAAGATCATCCGCTGTAATTCCTGCATTGAAGTCGAGAACAACTTCCCAGGTCCGTGATGGCAAGCAGAGCCATCTCTCTGGGCATGCAAGTCATCGCCCATTGGTCTTCCGGGGTCTGGCGCACCCGCCAGCTGGCCTTCACGCATATGGGAGTGCTGGAAACCAAAAGAGCAGCCAAGATGATTTTCTAGTTTCCAATAGGCACAGGCGCGCTGGCCAGCTGGTCTTCGCATATGCATGTGCGGCAGAAGCCGGAAGACCAGGTGGCCAGTGCACACGCGCGCACTCCCATTTTGGTACTTGGTGCCGAAAAGGTTCGCCAACACTGTCCCAGATCCTTACAAGGGTTGCCAAATTGCATCACCCAATTGCTTGTCTAAATCTGGTTCCCCAAAATATTTCATGCTTAGGATCCAATCTGGATCAGTCACCGGGATCAGAGATGTTGTCTTCCAAGCTTTCGGACTCGCACTGGAGCCCACACACACAACAGCACGCAGTCTGCTGGAGAGAAGCTCCCTGAGGATGGGCTCCAGCACAAGTCCGAAAGTTCTGAAGACAAAACTTCTGGTCCTGGTGACCGACCCAGATTGGGTCCTGCAGCATTATCCTGAGACACGTATTTTCTCCTTCATTCATATTTCATGCTTAATGCAGGGAAACCTAGACTGATTTCAGACAAATAGGAGTATAATCTCTAAATATCATTTTTGGGTTGTGCAAAATAATAATTAACTCCTAAAAATTGGGCCACAGGAAGTTGACAAGTTACATTACCCTCTTTGCAAAAAACGACTTTGTGTTTTGTGCCTTTAAGTCAGTGTGGACTCCTGGGAACAGCCTGGACAAGTTTTTGTAGTTTTCTGGTCAATATATTTGGAAGTGGTTTGACCTTCTTCCTAAAATGTAGAGAAAGGTCCCCCCAGCTGGTTTTGTGCCTACGGTTGGATTAGAACTCACAGTCTTCAATTTCTAGTGCCTTTAAGTATTGCAGCAAACCGACTCTCAAAAATTAGTTTACTGGAGACCAAAAAGGTCACATTATTTCACAGTCCAATTGTCACTTTATCTCCTCTTTTGGTATGCTACTATATCTCTGTAAGAAGTCCCTTATTCTACATACAGCCTTCTTTTTCACAATTTCAGGTGTGGTCTCCTATCCTGGTTACATGTAACTTTGTCCCTAGAAAGGGTACGTAAAAATGGCCAGTATAGGTATCTGATACTACTTCTTCTACATCAGGATCCTAATTTAAGTAAATTTATTATTTAATGTCTTCTTTGCTAGAGGGGTCAGGTAAGGCTAGGAAATTTGTAAGCGCTAAAGGATGTATCTAGGGAAACACAGATCTTCGTGGGCACCATGTTGGCAAACACAGCAGTAAAGATGCGAATTACACAATGGAGTCAGTTAGAAAAGAGCCAAAGAGCAGAATGGCGTCTCCTTCTCTCTAGCAGCTGCATTCAGAAGGTTCCTTGCCTACTAGCATCAGGATGCCCTTAATGTACCAAGTAAGTTAAAAGGACCACTTCAGAAATGCTGGAATTGAACCAGACAAATTGCCAACTGAAGGCAGTGGGGAGAGCACGATGCCCGTTTTAGCTCCTGCCTTCTCCATACATGGTCATCCTCAGTAGACCAGCCGAGAGGGAACCGAAGCAAAGATTAAATATCTGCTTGTTTTTTTTGCTTCCCTCCAAATCGCATTCTAGCTTGGCAAGATACTCAGTTCTTTGGGATATCTGGCTGCCACTCCAACTGTCAGATGCCATTTTTAGCACAGATTAAACTTACACCTTTGCTTAGAATGATATCTCAGCCTATAACAAATGTGACTTTTATTGCTGTTTTGTCACCTAGATCAGGGGTCTCCAATCTTGGCAACTTTAAGACTTGTGGACTTTAATACCCAGAATTCCTCAGCCAGCTTTGCTGGCTGAGGAATTCTGGAAGTTGAAGTCCACAAGTCTTAAAGTTGCCAAGATTGGAGACCCCTGATCTAGAGCATTATTTCCCTTCACTAGGCTAAACCCCTACAAAGAAGGCTCCAAAACTTTGCAGTTTTCAGCCACCTAATTTGGGGAAGAGCATTATCAATGAACTTTTTACTATATAAGCAAGCTTACATTAGAAGCTAGACAATAATTTATAATTTCTAGCTCCCTTTAATTTATGCATCAGCAATAAGATATTAACAGGTAGGTCTATAAAACTACAGCCTAGCAAAATGCTAACTTCTGTGATCCGGTGGCCATATTCTTTGGGTATTTGAGAAATAGAGAGTGAACATATCTGGAGCCAAGAGTACCCATTAAATCAGATCACTAAAGCCACTCTCTCCAACCTGGGCATCATTCAAATATGTATGCTTGAGTTCTCAAAAATGCCCATGTTGGGGACCTGAAGTTCAAGCATCTGAACAAACCAAACCAGGGCCCCGACTCTTATCCTAGTACCTGTAGGATAAGCCACAGTTAGCTTCAAAGTTTAGATAAAAGGTAAAGGCTCTAGGGGGCGGTGCTCATCTCCGTTCCAAAGCTGAAGAGCCAGCGCTGTCCGAAGACGTCTCCGTGGTCATGTGGCCGGCATGACTAAACACCAAAGTGAATGGAAAGCTGTTACCTTTCCACCAAAGGTGGTCCCTATTTTTCTACTTGCATTTTTTAACGTGCTTTCGAACTGCTAGGTTGGCAGAAGCTGGGACAAGGAATGGGAGCTCACTCCGTTACGCGGCACTAGGGATTCGAACCGCTGAATTGCCGACCTTCCGATCGACAAGCTCAGCGTCTTAGCCACTGAGCCACCACGTCCCTGCTAAAAGTTTAGATAAGATTAGCCAATTGTGCATCTGCTGAGACTTTCAATTTAAGACAGCTCTATTCCTCCTATTTTTCCCTCCAGTGTTCTCAGCCATTCTTAACCCAGATGGTCCTATTATAAAGTTGAAGATAAACCCTTGGAGGGTTGTTCCTCCTCTTGTTGCAAAGTTTGACCTTCCAAGTTGACAGTTCCAAGTAGGTCCAAGGGCACCTCTGTTATACTTCCTTCAACCAACCTGAAGGAGCAACAGTTAATCTGGTTAATGTTTCACCCTCAAGTTTTGCCCATCTGTTAACTGTCACTAAGACAATGCAACAGTAGGAGTGAACCCTGTCTTTGCAAAGATTTCCATCCTCGTTTTTCATGACAAGAGAGCCGTTAACCAGTGCAGTTACTATCGAAATAAGATGCCAGTGGAACAATACTAGGTTTTTAAACAAGCTGGCTTGATAAACACAAATGCCTCTACTCTTTTTCAAGGAGGATGGAAATATCTGCATTTAAATCAAAGCTAAAACTCAACTCTTCCTATGCTGGCTGTGAAAAGGCCTCCTTTGACCCAAGGAATCTCATACACTAGAAAAGTGGGATATGTAACTGTGCCAAGCCATAATAGAGTTTGCTGGGTTTTCATTTAGCACAGGGGTCTCCAACCTTGGCCACTTTAAGCCTGGAGGACTTCAACTCCCAGAATTCCCCAGCCAGCAAAGCTGGGAGTTGAAGTCCTCCAGGTTTTAAAATGGCCAAGGTTGGAGAGCCCTGATTTAGCATACTACAGGTTTATGAGGATGCCAAAAGTAGGGCCTGAGGCCCACCAACTTTCTCTTTGCAAACCCAGAGATCTCTGAATAGCCAGGAACAAGTACTCAGACCCCATTTTGAACATGGGAGAGGTTGAGGAGCAATTTGGATGCCATGCCTTGCAGATGGGATCCCTGCTTGATCCCTTTAAAATGCCTGAAGTTCTTCTTCAAATGAATCCGCTTCAAGCTGAAGGAAACTGCAAGCCCATTGGTTTATAGTGCGGCATGATTCAATTAACTAGCTAATTAGCACGGCGTGTCTTAGCAGCAGCCATTTGATGCCAATTCGATAAATCATGGTTTAGGGTGAAGGTAGGCTTAGAATCGGGGAAATGTATATACAGCACATCTTTGAAAATAAAGATCTTTCTTAATTAAATGTTTCCTTTCTGAACTCTAGGTTTTAGCAGCCTGACCAAACATATTACCTGAATTAAGGTGCATGCTTTTTTTTAATTACAATATCAAGGCTTCCTTACTTTCAGAAGTAAATCTGGGCTTCAAAAAGTTGTCCTCATCTCTTCAAAAGGCAGCCAAAAACTTTTTTCATGATTGCTTGAGGGGGAATGTCTGAAACAAACTTTTGCTGAGGTGTTGTTAGTTGCAAAGCCGTGTCCGACCCATCACGACCCCATGGACAACGTTCCTCCAGGCCTTTCTGTCCTCTACCATCTCCCAGAGTCTATTTAAGCTCACGCCGACTGCTTCAGTGACTCCATCCAGCCACCTCATTCTCTATCGTCCCCTTCTTCTTTTGCCCTCAATCTTTCCCAGCATTAGGCTCTTCTCCAGTAAGTCCTTCCTTCTCAATAGGTGGCCAAAATATTTGAGTTTCATCTTCAGGATCTGGCCTTCTAAAGAGCAGCCAGGGTTGAACTCCTCTAAGACTGACCAGTTTGACCGCCTTGCAGTCCAAGGGACCCACAGGAGTCTTCTCCAGCACCATTTGCTGAGTTAATCTATCATAAAGTGCTTAAAAAGCTGATTTGCTAGAGCTCCAGATGCAAAATAACCAAGAGCCACTGCCATCGCTACCTATAAGTCACCCAAAAGAATTTTGGACCTGAATTGCTAAACTTGCTCAACAGCTATAAAGGAAAGGAATATATTAACTGCTGTTGATATGCACTAAGGGTGCAGATGTTAAAACATGTACGGCCGACCTAAAAGTTAGCCAATCTGTGGCTTTCCAGATGTTGGGACAACAACCCTCTCCTTAACATGACTAACACTGTCTGGGACTCACATCTCGCATAATCCAATTAGGCCTAGAAAGTCTCGGGTTTCCCAATGTTGGACTTTTGAATGGAATGTTGAATGAACGGCATTTGCTGCAGTTCATGAGATTGGTCTAATGAGATGTTTCCCAACCTCAGCAACTTTAAGAAGTATGGACTTCAACTCCCAGAATCTTCCAGCCAGTGTGCAGTTGAAGTCCACGTATCTTAAAATTGCTGAGGTTGGGAAACATTGCTCTAATGTCCCAAAGGTGCTTTTTTTCAGGAGGCAACTGGACTTTCTGATTTTTCTTTGAAGACGTTTCGCTTCTCATCCAAGAAGCTTCTTCAGCTCTGACTGGATGGTGGAGGAATGGAAGGATTTATACTCCTTGCAGACCGCTGGTCATTTGCATTCTTTTAGAGAGGCCACTTGGAGGTTTATCTGTGTCCTCAGGGTCAACTGAATAGTGCCTGCATCCAAAACTGAAGTGCAAATGGTTCCTGTAGTCTGCAATTTTTCTGGAAATCCATTCATACTCCCACATCATTCGAAGGAAGAGAAGCAAAAAGTCTTCAAAGAAAAAAAAAAGTCTACTTTGCCTCTTGAAAAAGCATCTTTGGGACAAGCATGACCTGGATGACTGAGGATCTCCACAGACATTGGTTTAATGCAATTTGTTTGTGCAAAAGCAAGCAACGAAAAAGGCATCCATCAGTAGCACCGAAGCTTTAAGATAAGCAATGGAGAGATTTATTGCACTGATCTTAAACATTGCAAAACAACCTTCCTACAGGGAAAAGTAGCCTTGATAGTACAGTGGTTTAGTGCACCCTGTCATTAACACAGCTGCCTGCAATTACTGCAGGTTCAAATCTCGCCAAGGCTCAAGGTTGACTCAGCCTTCCATCCTTTCTAAGGTAGGTGAAATGAGGACCCAATTTGTGGGGGCAATAAGCTGACTTTGTATAAATATACAAAAGTATGAAGGCTATTGCTTAATGCACTGTAAGCCGCCCTGAGTCTCCGGAGAAGGGCGGCATATAAATCAAATTAAAAACAAAAAAAAAAATTTGCCTGTGGTGAAATAAACCAAGTTTACATATACTCAGAGACAAGATGTGTACAAGTAGTTTGATCATGGTTCGTTGAACAAAACCCAACTGGTTGGGTGCATACAACGCACCAAGCCAACATTAAGTATATATTATTGGAATCTTGAACTGAGCTATAATATTTACTCTCCAGCAGGAGACAAGGGTATCATCCAAGCCAAGCAAATTGTGCTTTTCATGATTTAAATATTGAACAAGGGGTGCCACTTGTTAACTCAAAGGCTGTATCAGGCTTAAAGCAACCTATCTAGGGCTGAGTTCCAAAGGGGGATATAGTGGCCTATTTTAAGTTTCAAAGTTTTCAAAGGATGTACCTTAAATTATCCATTTGACTCACCCAAACATGCAAAATGTTTTGATCCTATCTACTCTGGTAGGTCTGAAGGCTACAACAGAGGTTATGGTGGTAGTAAGGTCCCAGGAAGTCCTCAATTTTTATCCCCAGGACAGAATTGGGATACCCAATTAAACCTATTCTTAGATAAACCAGCATCTTCACAAGGCAGCCTGGCCTACGCCTCACCTGTTCCAAACCAGCCATGTAGAAGCTTATGCCACGAATCTCATTCTACAGCATGGGTCTCCAACCTTGGCACCTTTAAGACTTGTGGACTTCAATTCCCAGAATTCAGTGGTGCTGGCTGGGGAATTCTGGGAGTTGAAGTCCACAAGTCTTAAAAGTTGCCAAGGTTGGAGAGCCCTGTTCTACACAGCCAGCTATAAATAGATACAACACAAATCGAATATTCATTTGAGAAGATACTTTCTTACAGTGAGGATACCTCCTTCCCACCCTCCCCGGATTGTTCTGCTGTCAATTTCTGTAACTTCCTGGGATAATGGAAAAAAACATTTAATCGGCCAAGTTACTTGGAAAGATATAAATAACACACGGGGGCAACTACAGGACACCAAAAATGCGCTCTTTGGTCAATAAACTTTTTACGGCCAAGTTTGGTACTCTGCACCCCCTCGGAAAAAGTGCTGGTTAGATATTGGGAGAGGGGAGGGGCGGTGCCAAACCAGATTAAGCCCCAACTCTACTTGATTTGAAGTAAATCACACAGGCCCAGCAACTTAAGACCCTGGAAGGCTACAGAGCGTGTCTTTATTATTCCCCCTTGTAACTAAGGCCTCTGCTTTTTGTCTCTGGAAGATGTAAACACATTTGCTGCAGCCATATATAGAGAGAACCGAGCTGGTCTATTTAGACAAGAAACTTCCTACCTTGGCTGCATTCACAGATTTTGCTAAACTACAAAGCAGTTGGGTGTCATACATAGTGCTAAAGCATTGTACGTGGTTATTTGGGGGCACAGTGTC
The DNA here is from genome assembly GCF_059756535.1 of Pantherophis guttatus. Taxonomy (NCBI): domain Eukaryota; kingdom Metazoa; phylum Chordata; class Lepidosauria; order Squamata; family Colubridae; genus Pantherophis; species Pantherophis guttatus. Next base: position 20,214,224 of record NC_142075.1, read on the forward strand.
CCTTTTAAAAACCTGCTATTGTGACTTGTCACTCAACGTTTGGATTAGGGTGTTGTGTGAATTCAAACAGTAGTTAAACAAACTACGGCTTATAAGGTTGTTCCACACCTACCCTTGAGAATTGCCAACCCACAAACTAACAGGCTATTTTAATTGGGTGCTGCAACTCCAGTAAACCATGATTAAACTGGTAGCAAATGGGTTCACACAGTGTAAATCACTACATTGAAAGGACCCCTTAACCAATCGTTAGTATAGCCATTCTAGATAGGTTGGACTCCCGCTCCCATAACCCTCAGCCATAACAATATAATACTACCATGGCAATTCAAATGGAACACTTGGAGAGGACCACTTGGAGAAATCTTAACAGAATTCTGAACTCCTCCTTCCTGAAATCATGTAACTCAAGAGGAACATGAAGGCCAACATAGACAACGATGAAGATTGGTGGGGGCTGTGGTCCAACCTTGTGTCTGATCTTATCTGATGCTTGAAATAGTACAAAGATCAGCACTCAGACCTTGGTTTTCAACAGAAGGTCTCTTAGAACTCAAAATACACATAGCATCCCAACCATATTCATTCTCATATGTCATCGAGATTTCGAGATGTGTGATGTTGTATTTAGTGTGTTGGATCTGGATCAAGGAGTCCCAGATTCAGGTCTATCCTCAACTCAGAATTGCTATGGAGACAGGAAGAAGTACTATGTAGGCCAGGGGTTCCCAACCTTGGCAACTTTACGACTTGTGGACTTCAACTCCCAGAATTTCTCAGCCAGCACGGAGATACTAAACTAAAGCATGGAGTTGCAGCATGGCTGGCTAAGGAATTCTGGGAGTTGAAGTCCACAAGTCATAAAATTGCCAAGGCCGGAGACCCCTGATGTAGGCCAACCGGAACTCCCAAAAGCTAGCAAGGATCTCCCAGATCAAAGCTGGCTGGGGAATTTTGGGAGTTGAAGTCCTCCAGGCTTAAATTGGCCAAGGTTGGAGACCCCAGTCCCAGAGGACCTTCAACCCTGTTAGCCTTCTTGTAAAGCTCTGGAGATCTGGCTGTCTCTCCCAGTCTTTTGGGCTAGCTAGAAGGTTAGGCGAGTCTTGCCGATGACAAAGCTTTTTATTCTGAGGGTTATTTTAAGCAGAGTGTCATGACTTATGTACTTCTAGGGTGGTTTTAATCTTACAGGGTTCAATCCTAGCAATCTCCAGGTAGGACTAAAAAAAAAAAAATCTAGCTTGAAATTTTGAAGAACGGTTGCCATCCCTAGATGCAAATGTGACATCACTTATGTTCCTTTTTCATTTGTCCTCTTTCGGTATTTCTTTAAGGGAAACGTCTTATCTACTCACAGCAATTATCAAAAGGATTAGAACTGCCCACAGAAAGATTATCCTGCAGCCAAAGGGAACCCCCACCCCACTGCTTTGATTACTGCAAATGGAAACATATTGTTCTTAAACATTTTAGTGTGTAACCAATTTGTGAATGTGCCTCCTATGGGGAAATTTATTTAAGGAGGTTTTTTTCCCACCCCTCCCAAAGAAAGCTTGTTTTATCTTTATTCTCTCTTCCCAAAAAAAAAAGCATGCAAGGCAGCCTCTGTGGGAAGCAGGTTCCCTTAATTGTCAGGTTTACCAAAATGCTGTAATTTTTCCAATTGCAAATTGTGGAAATGGAATCCCATGGAAATTATGGGTCCCCAGAATATCCCAGAAATTAAAGCATACCTATACGAGCTGAATGTACTTTCAGGTAGTCTACGCTCAATAAGATGAAGGTTGCGAGTTCTTTTCTCTGACTGCCAGGACAAAGAAATATGCCAGTCCTGCCCTTACATGCAAATGAATGATCTAAATTAGAGGCAGCACTGACATTTACATGGACCACAAACCAAGGTTCAGGTAGTATTCTACCAGCATTTAAAAAAAAAAAAAAAAAAACCTCAAGCACACACTAAACTTTATTTAGAACATCTGTACATCTAAACGGAAGATTCACGGAGTGATTGCAGGATATTTAATGCAGGTTTAAATAAGCACCTTGCAGACCGATTGATTTTGGCCTGTTGACTGACTGACCGACAGAGGAATCGTTTCTTCCTCCTGGGATAAACACACAAACCCCACAAACGGAAGGCATCAGAAACAGCCTGAACGAAAGATGCACAGTAGAACATCAGCCTTGGAACTCTCTCTTCATAAACAGTAGCGCAAATATCACCTTCTAGCATGTCCCGTTGTCACTGCAGCTAAAAGCAAGTTTCAGGTGTGATATTACCTAACCCTATGCATCCCACCTATATGGCTACATCAGAAAATGGTATTTTAAGAACATTTTTTAAGGACAAAAGACTGCCAAGTCCCCGCCAAGCATTCTCAGAGGTTAATTCCATTACGGCAATACGCCTGGTAGGAATTCACCATTCGTTAAGGAATTGGATCAGAATTGGTCGCCATTCTGAACAAACGAAGCCACTGTTTTTCAGAGGGTCAGGAAGGAACCGAAGGTTGTGCTTTTCCTAAACAGAGGTCAGCTCAGTCTTAAGACCAGGAGCCGTTTTCCCTTTAAGAACTAATTAGTAATCATAAGCTAGGTTTTGACCAGGTTTAGCAACATCACAGCATCTATGGAGCAAAAGCAAAACGACTGCAGCCCTCTTTGTAGAAGGTGGCCGATACAATTGAAGTGGTATATTTCATACAGGAGAGATGCTGGGAGGGAGGGAAAAAAATCACCAATCCACCATCACTCCCAAGCTGGTCTACTAGCAGTCACAAGGGTTAGTCAACTTCTCTAGTCAAGTTGCTTCTTCCATCTCTGACCAGATTCCGATAGTTTTCAGGGCTGCGTTTCGATTGTGGCTTTATAAGAAAAACATACCCAGCTTTCCAAAAAGTAGGAAACGGGAAACTCTTATCGTTTCCCCAACAACTCTACCCCACCTCCAACAACCCCAGAAAAGGAGCTCTTAAGTCCCCAAAACATCCCTCCACCGAAATTTAGCTTTTGCGGGGCAATGCTGGTTTAGAGACAGCAGAAGGCGAGGGACGGGGGGGGGGGGGGGGGGTCAAGCTGCTGTGAAGAGGGGGGGGGGGCACGTCTGAAGAAAGCAACCTCCCCTTTGGGGAGCCCAAAGCCATCCTCAGCCAGCATGCAGAGGCTGCAGTGGGGGGGGGAGAAGGGGAAGAAACATCTGGCGGGCAAAGCCCAGCCTCCATATTGGCCAATTCTACCTACCTTCCTAAGTCCCCCCCCCACTTTCACCAGATGGTGGGAGAAAAAGAGCCCAAAAGGGGCATGGGGGAGGGGGTGGGCAGGAGGGCTGAGATAGGGAGGGGGATTCCAGAGGAAAGCAACCCAAAAGAAGCACCTGGGGAAGGGGGGAAGGAGGACTGGGGGGACCTGGAGGAAAAGAGCCCAAAAGGGGCATGGGGGAGGGGGTGGGCAGGAGGGCTGAGATGGGGGGGGAATCCAGAGGAAAGCAACCCAAATGAAGCACCTGGAGGGGGGGGAAGGTGGCCTGGGGGACCTGGAGGAAAAGAGCCCAAAAGGGGCACCTGGGGGGGGTGCAGGGAAGGCTGGGAGGGGGGGCAAATCACCCGAGACCAGGAGGAGCCCCCAAAACCTCTCGTCCATCCCTCTCCGACTACACGGAGGACCCCCAGACGGCAGTGGGGAGTGGGGAGTGGGGGGGGGCCTTCCTGGAGCCCTGGCCAGGCAGAAGAAGCGCCCAGCTCCCGAGGGCCCCCCCCCGGGTGGGTCCCTTCAGCCCCGCAGCGAAGCCTCGCCGCCCGCTCCCCCTTCCCCTTCCCCTTCCCCTTCCCCGTCCGTCGGTCCGTGGGCGCTTACCTCCTCCTCGAGGCTGCTGCTGCTGTGCTCGCTCTCCTTGGCCAGGTTGCTCATGGTGGGTGCGGAGGGCGGCCGGCCGGGGCGCGGGGCAGGCGGGGCGGGGGGGGGGAGGTGAGGCTCGCGGGCGCCGCTCCGAGGTGGCTGCTTCGCCTGGCCGACGGCGGCGGCTTCTTCTTCTTCTTCTTCTTCCTCCCCTCCGGGCTGGCGGGCTGCGTGAGGGGAGCGGAGGGGCCGCGGGGCTCCTGCCGGACGGGGCTGCGGCTGCGGCTGCTGCTCTTGCCGGGGCTGCGGGCGCCGCGGGGCGAGGCGAGGCGAGGTGAGGCAGGTGGCGGGGCGGGGGGTGGCCGGGCTTGCGGGGGGCCCCGAGGTGCGCGAGTGCGGTGCAGGTTGGGGCGGGGCACGAGCGCGCCTTATTGGACGCCGCCCCGGGCTCGCGGCCAGCTGGACGCCGCTGCCGGCCAATGAGAGGCCGAGGGGCCAACGAGCTGCAGCTGCTGCCGCCGGGGCCCGCCAGCAAACACACTCACACACACACACACACTCACACACAGACAGACAGAGCCCCGCAGCGGTGCGCGCGCCCGGCTGGGGTGGGGAGGTGTGGCCGAGACGGCGGCCCGGGGGCGGGGGCGGGGCCCCTCTCGCCGTCTCCAGGGCAACCCGCCGGCCAATCCCCGCCTCCGCCTTGCCCAAAACTTTCGACGGTCCGTCGCGCGCCCTGCCTCCCTCCCTCCCTCCCTCCCACCGCGGAACTTTTTAAACTTTGATGAACTTCCTTAAAGGGCTCGCGCGCTTTTCCCGCCGCCCACGGCAGCCGCCTCTCGCTCGCTCAGCCCACGGCCACGCGCTCCCGGGAGACGGCGGGAGGGAGGGGGGACTAAAAGGGAGCCGGGCGGGAAAAGAGGGGTTGTCCCCCCCCCCCAGTTATCTTCTTCTTCTTCTTCTTCTTCTTCTTCTTCTTCTTTATATTATTATTATTATTATTATTATTATTATTATTATTATTATTATTATTATTATTATTATTATTATTATTATTATTATTATTATTATTATTATTATTATTATTATATACACAAAAATGACAGTATACACAGCAAACGAGATAACCATGCCGGATTTCGTATCACAATGCCTTACCAAGGCATTATAAAGTGTTATTAACACTTCACGTCATCTTGATTCTATCTATCTATTTATTATTATTATTATTATTATTATTATTATTATTACTACTACTACTATTATTATTATTAGCATTAGCATTAGCATTAGTATTTAATCTTTAGTGAGATTCACAGCCTTTGAGGCTGGTTAATAGCTCAGTAGCTCGAGTCCTAACCAAGGACCTAGGAACTGTTAAGGTATTGTCGGAGGATGTAAGCATTATTATTATTATTATTATTATTATTATTATTATTATTATTATTATTATTATTATTATTATTATTATTATTATTATTATTATTATTATTTATTGGTTAATCTTTAGTGAGATTCACAGCCTTTGAGGCTGGTTAATAGCTCAGCAGCTCGAGTCCTAACCAAGGACCTAGGAACTGTTAAGGTATCGTCGGAGGATGTAAGCTGTTCCGAGTAAGGTGGTTTTTTGTATGATGATGATGAAGATGATGATGATGATGATGTCGTTTGGCAAGGTAGCAAAGGGACAGAAAAATCCTGGTGTGGATGCTTTTGGGAGCGGGGGGGGGCGTGGATGGCGAGGGATCTTTTTTCCTCGCAGGTGGAAAGGAAAAAGGGCTCTTTTGGAAACGCGGGAGCTGCGTTCTCACGACCCGCCGAAACCAGCGACCCCCGTTTTTCTAGCCGGGTTGGATAAATGCGTGCGAAGGCGACTCCCTGGGTGGTTTGTTTGTCAATGAGCGGGGCAAACCCCCAGAACTGGGGAAACGCAATGCGGAGGGTGGGGGTTGGGGGTGAGAAGGCATCGTGGGAACGCGGCCATCGGAGAGATGGAAGGTACCCCCGTTACTGCATCCCTATCGTGGTTTGTTTGGGGGCTTTGGATTTACACGTTATAGGTGGATTTAAAAAAAAATGAAACGAGCGCTCAAAAAAAAAAAACCGAGCTTGCGATCGGGAGACGATATGAAATAGATTTCGTTAATTAGTTAATTCGCTTTTTTTTTTTTAGCCGAAATTCCTCCCTGCCTTGAAATGCCTCTCTTTGAAAGGTGCCCAATTCGCCCCATTGTTTCCATTATGGGAAGCGACGAAATCACGTTCCCTCCGCGGCTTTCTCGGACCCGGGACTCGGGTTTGCTCCTCCTTCCGTCCCACTTCGGGGTTTCCCTCTGAACTGGGCTCGATTCCCGTTGCTTTCCGTGAAAGCTCTGCATCTTTTCCCCTGGGAACAATACAATCCTCCGCCGTAGACGGATATTCTTTCTGAATATTTTTTCCCCTCCGATTTCCTACTGAAATCCTACGGCCCTGGGCTTTCCTCGTGGTGTCCCATCCAGGCTGTAACCAGCTCTGGCTTTGCTTCCCCCCCTTTTTCCACCCCCTCCATATAAGCCAGGGTCACTTTGATGAAAGCAATTCCTAGAATCTGCTCGTAGGATTTGCAACCTTCGTCGATTTTATTCCGTTTCCTTTATCTATACGGATTACCACCGTCGGAACGGAAAAGCAACACGCGTCTTCTAACCCAATTGGAGTCGGGTAAATTGCAAGTTTGGGGTTTAAGAATTCGCGGGGCGAATTCTGCCAGTTGTGGTCGAAACTATAGTTTAGCGCGACTATTTCCTTGCGGGTCTACTCCTAGTTGGCCAAATAAAGTACTCGGTTCAATTCATTTCAGTTCTGAAGTCAAGCGCGTAACGAATCCCGGCTGTCCGGGGGAGCTGGAGAATGGAGCGCCAAGAAAACAACGATGGGGCAACGGAGGAGGAATTCTGGGTACCAGAAAAAGGATCAAAGGCTGGCCTTCCTTTGGAGTTTCAACGAAGGGATCCGTTTCCCAAGTGTTTTTGTTTTTTCAAGAAGCAACTGGACTTTCTGGTTTTTCTTTGAAGACGTTTCGCTTCCCATCCAAGAAGCTTCTTTAGCTCTGACTGGATGGTGGGGAACGGAAGGATAACCAGTAACTTTTTCACCGTCTAGATTATTTGCTAAGAATCTAGTTGTAAAGTATCTTTGTAGGTAGATTCCTGCCAAACAACCTCTGGTTGTAAGAGCCTTCCATTTCCCACCATCCAGTCAGAGCTGAAGAAGCTTCTTGGATCAGAAGCGAAACGTCTTCAAAGAAAAATCAGAAAGTCCAGTGGCCTCCTGAAAAAAAAAGCACCTTGGGACAACCATAGATGGCTGAGAATCTCCATAGACATTTCCCCAAATGGGATATGCCAAATCTGTTTAGGCCACCCGCCAACGAGCCGAGAGGGCGGCTCTCGTTGGACTCTAGCATTTAAAAGTGCCAGGGGGAGCGAGTCTGCACGTCGGAACGCTTCTCCACGCGAAAGCCGACCCGCCTCGGTTCTGAGAGAGATCGCGGGGTTCATCCGTTGCAGGAAAACCCCAAAGGGCTCTCCTGCCCCTAAAAGCTCGGCCAATTTGGGGGGGCATTGTGCCCACCCCATCTGTAACCCTGTTTCCCCCCCCCCGCAGGCGGGGGGAATGGGGGGCCTCTGCCTTTTTGCAATCCCGGGCAAACGCCTCTTCTTTATAGTTAATTCCGATGATGGTGGGGGGCGTCCTTGTGGGAAGGAAGAAGGCTCTCCGCACATGCTCAGGAGCACGGTCGTCCTGGCAGATTGCGGGGAGAAACCTGATCTGAAGACAAGCGATGCCTTTGCCAAGCAAGACCTCGCCTGCGCCAGGATTGTAGGGAAGAACCCCGATTTTCTTGGAAAGGGGAGGCTGTTATTTTGTACCTGGGTTTGTTGGTTTGGGTCCCGCTGCAAAGAATTTGGGGGCCACGAGGCGGTCCCGATACACACTTTCGCTGAGAGCCAGCCCAGGTCTTTGTTGGGTGTGTTTGCGTGTGTCTACAGGAGACCTCGGATGTCCTTATTTATAATTTTTTTTTAAAGAAAAAAAAAATCCGAGTCCAAATGTATCCGCTCGATTCGTTAGCCCGCATTTTCCGTCGATCAGAAACCGTTTTATCTTGGAGAGGCAACCAGGCGAAAGCGGAGCGGAGGATTCGAGGGGTGTTAAAAGCTCCCTTCGCTCTTCGGGAGCGGAGAAAACGGCCAGAGAAAATCGCTCTTTCGGGCGGCAGGGGAGCGAATCTCTCTGCATCACCACCCAAGGAAGGAAGGAAGGAAGGAAGGAAGGAAGGAAGGAAGGAAGGAAGGAAGGAAGGAAGGAAGGAAGGAAGGAAGGAAGGAAGGAAGGAAGGAAGGAAGGAAGGAAGGAAGGAAGGAGAGAGAGAGATGGATGGATGGATGGATGGATGGAAAGAAGGAATAGAGATGAGAAGGAGGAGGGAGGGAGATGGGAAAGAGAAGGAAGGAAGGAAGGAAGGATAGTAGGAAGAGAAGGAAAAAAGGAAGGCAGGAAGGCAGGAAGAGAGGGATGGATGGATGGATGGAAAGAAGGAATAGAGATAAGGAGGAGGGAGGGAGATGGGAAAGAGAAGGAAGGAAGGAAGGATAGTAGGAAGAGAAGGAAAAAAGGGAGGGAGGAAGGCAGGAAGGAGAGGGATGGATGGATGGATGGATGGAAAGAAGGAATAGAAGAGGGAGGGAGATGGGAAAGAGAAGGAAGGAAGGAGAGGGAGGCAGAAAGAAGGGAGGGAGGGAGGGACGAAGGAAACTCAGCCCCTCTGTCTGCCTTTTGAAGGTCCCCCTTCTCCGACTCGTGTAAGGAGCCTCGTCTGAAGGCGACTGACAGGGCAGAGGCGCTCTTCTCCAAGCCAAATTGGCCGTAGTTTTAGGGCGCTGCCGCGGCTTCTCCCGTTGGTTCGCATTAGCCCTTGCGTTCCGACGTACAGCAAGCATAAGGAAGACACTTACATACATGCCTTCTCTTCCTCCTCCTCCTCCTCCTCCCTCGGTTGCTAAATTTCATTTTCTCCGGATAACAAGAGATCATTTTGTGGAGAAAACAAAATGCCTGATCATATCTTCCTCCAACCTGCCGCCCTTCAGGTGTGGGGTTACAACTCTCAAGGTGCTGGGAATTCTGGAAACCGTAATCCAGATCCAGAATTTACTGTAATCCAGCAAAAAATGTTCCTTGTATGTGTGTATGCGTATGTGTGTGGGATCTGATTTCATCGATCCATTTGCAGAAAGCAAGGGATTCATTGGGCGTAGCTGTTAAGGCGCTGGTCTAGAAACCAGGAGACTGGGAGTTCTAGTTCTGCCTTAAGCAGGAAAGTCAGCTGGGTGTCTTGAGTATCTCCTTCGCAACCAACTCACCTCACAAGGTTGTTGTGGCAAAAAAAAGAAAAAAAAAAGAAATTTTATGTGTGTTTGCTGCCTGGAGTTACCCATAAAAAAATAAAGGCAGGATTTTAAAAAAAATCAGATCAATTAAAATAAAGAAAACTCTGTACCTAAAAAGGGATCAGTGGGTAGGAGGCACCAGATTGGGGTAGACTGCCCTCCTGCACCTCCCCTGATTAAGCACATTTATTTAATTCATTCGATTTAATTTTGGAAAAAAAATCAGGTCCTTCCCCTGGAGTTCAAGTAGCAGCTGTCACTTTGGCTAAAATCAAACGGGATCAGCTAATGATTGCTTAAGCCAAGATTGTTCTTAATAATAACAACCAGTAACTCTTTCACAGTCTAGATTATTTGCTAAGAATTGAGTTCTAAAGTATCTTTACAGGTAGATCGCTGGCAAACAACCTTTGGTTATAAGAATTCTTTTGGCAATAAGCGTTATATATCATCTACATAATCTTACATTTTATATCAATGCAAAATGCATTTTATGTTTTAAGGCATCCCGTTGAGCTTCAGCCTCTTCTCATTTCTCCGTGCTCTTTCTGATTAGCTAGAGAGCAATTTGTAGCTCCTCACCTTAAAAGACAGACTGGGAGATTTCGGCTTTATTCTCTCTAGCGAGAGAGGAAAAGGCATCTTAAAACTCCTGCTCTGGGGTGAGAAGGAGAAGGAAGTTCTCACCAAAAGTTTTTGAGTGGGAGTGGTGACGGTGAAATTCCCTTTGCATTTTTCCCATCGGGAAATTTTGCTTTTTTTTTTCTCACAGGAAATCTTACAACTACGAGTCTCTGGGAATGAGAAGGGGGGGGGGAGGTGGAAGACTTGTTCCTTCTCTTTTTTACTACACGTTTTCACCTTTCTTCTCTTTTCTCAGCCGGAAAAGGCCAATATAGATATTGGAAACTGAACTTGGAGTAGATAATGCCCTTAAGCAAACATCATACAAACAGCTAACCCTTATCTCAAATATTGTTCTTTCTTGTAAGAAGGGAGGTTCTTGGGGTGTAAGAGTGTAAGAGAGAGTGAAGAGAAAACTCAAGCAGACTTGTAAGATTCTGTTTTCATGTTGTTGTTGTGTCCGACCCATCGCGACCTCATGGACAACGTTCCTCCAGGCCTTCCTGTCCTCTACCATCCTCTGGAATCCATTTAAGCTCACGCCGACTGCTTCGGTGACTCCATCCAGCCACCTCATTCTCTGCCGTCCCCTTCTTCTTTTGCCCTCAATCTTTCCCAGCATTAGGCTCTTCCCCAGGGAGTCCGTCCTTCTCATTCGGTGGCCAAAGTGTTTCAGTTTCATCTTCAGGATCTGGCCTTCTAAGGAGCAGTCAGGGTTGATCTCCTCTAGGCAGGGATGAAATTCAACAGGTTCTGACATGTTCTGGAGAACCGATAGTGGAAATTTTGAGTAGTTTGGAGAACCAGCAAATACCACCTCTGGCTGGCCCCAGAGTGGGGTGGGAATGGAGATTTATTTATTTATTTATTTATTAATTATTAGTTCAATTTATATGCCGCCCTTCTCCAGAGACTCAGGGCAGCTTACAATGCACTTATAGCAATAGCCTTCATTCTTTTGTATATACTTGCTTATTAGGGCTTTTGGCCCCCCATAAGTGGTGTTTCTACAAAGTCAGCTTATTGCCCCCACAATCCGGGTCCTCATTTTACCTACACTCGGAAGGATGGAAGGCTGAGTCAACCTTGAGCCTGGTGAGATTTGAACTTGCAGTAATTGCAGGCAGCTGGTGCTACTTAACAGCGTTTTAGTCTGCTGCGCCACCAAGGCTCTATATTTCCCCCCACCTCAATTTATTTTGGTCAACAATCTGGGATTGTCTCTCAGGCCAGCCAGAATGCTTTTCCTTACAAGGCTTAGCACCATTATTGTTATTTTTTAAATAGTTTATTTGTACCTTTTCATTTAAGATACATAAGTGTTTTGTGAACAGTGTATTGTCTGGGTCGGTTGCTTACATAATAATGTTTTGCCAGCTCCTAATTTCTACCTCTATTATCCAACCATTTATAAAACAAATCCCATATTTGAAAGTACTCTGTAGCTATTTATTTATTTAGTTTGTCGATCGTGTACTAGATAACATGCATAAGTATAAACAGGGACATGAACAAGGAATGAGTACAGATAAATGGGGACAGTGGGACAGGGATGGTAGGTGTGCTGATGTGCTTATGCACGGCTCCTTTACGGACCTCTTAGGAATGGGGTAAGGTCCACGGTAGACAGTTTAAGGTTGAAGCTGTGGGCGGGTTTGAGGATGTAACCACAGAGTCAGGTAGAGCATTCCAGGCGTTGACCACTCTGTGGCTGAAGTCGTATTTTCTGCAATCGAGTTTGGAGCAATTTACTTTGACTTGGTATCTTCCTTTTCTTTTATCTTTAATGTCAGTCTATCCATTTCTGCGCAATCTATTTTTTTTTTTTTATAAATTACATCTTCTTTTCTCACCATTATTTTTGATACTGGCAGGTATTGGATATTCAGGGAAGTTCAGAGGAGGTGTTATTTCCCCCCCAGCCTTTCTCTCTCTCCCCTCCAGCTTTACGGAGACATGTATGAAAGGAAGCCCAGGATTTCTCCATGCAAACCACTTGGGCTACCGTTCGGTAGATATTCGGACCTAAGCAAGTAACCCAAGTAAAATCCAAAACAGACGGATTGAAGAACTTCCCGATCAACTGCTGGGAATCTTTGCTAGGTTGCTTCTGCAAGGCAGCTTGCAATAATTAAGCCTGCATGTACAATGAACAAATAAGAAGATAAGATGCTTTGAAAACAATGCGCGCAAGAGGAAAAACATGCTCAGCGCTGCATTCATGGCATCATTTACAAAAGCAGCGTGAACCTGCGAGCTGAGGCTTTTCTAAGGTGGGGGAGGGAGACAGCTTCCAGCAGCCAGATTTGAGCTCAGAGTTAGAGAAGCCCCAGTGACTGTCTCAACGTTGTTGGCTCTCCAGTCAAGGATGCTGAACAGTACTGGGTTTCAAATCCCGGCGCTACCAGTTCGCTATTGGTAGCATGTGGGCGCGCATGCGCAGAGCGTTTTTGATGACGTCTGGGCGGGTGGGCGGAGTCTCCCACTGCCACCACTACCGGTTTGCCTGAACTGAGGCGAACCGGGAGCAACCCATGGCTTGGTGGGCGAGCTGTGGCTTAGTGGGCGTGGCAGGGGAAGGATATTGCAAAATCCTCATTCCTTCCCCACTCCTGGGGGAAGGATACTGCAAAATCTCCATTCCCACCCCACACCTGGGGGAAGGATATTGCAAATTCTCCATTCCCAACCCACTGTGGGGCCAGCCAGAGGTGGTATTTGCCGGTTCTCCGAACTGCTCAAAATTTCCGCTACCGGTTCAACAGAACCTGTCAGAACCTGCTAGATTTCACCCCTGGTGTAGAGACTCCTGCTTGGCTGGGTGGGTGGGTGGGGGAGGGGTTGGACTAGATGACCTACAAGGTCCCTTCCAACTCTGTTAAGGTTGCAAGAGTCCAGTCTTCCCTCTCCATCCCCCTCAAACTGGGATGCTTTCTCAAGCCCTTTAAAGCTTCTCTCAGAAGAGAAAAAAACATCCAAAAAGGGGCTTTTCACCTCGGAAACGTGCCGTTTCTATAAATGGCACAGGGCTGTGCTTGGTCACGGCGCTGTTCTGTTGCATTCCTTCCTGCCCAGAAACTCCTGCTTATTTGCGGCAGCCATCTGATAAAAGCAAAGCCACTTCATCACAAAGCACTTTGTTGTGACAGCGTGAAGCTGACGGTCTCCAGATCCAGCCTCTCACAGACTTCTCCTTCTTCAAGCAACGTTTCTGGCCAACGGTTTTGTCTCCGTCTCTTTGCTCTGTGGCCTCGTTGAAGGTGAAATCTCCACCGAGGAGGAATCATTCATTCGGGCCTTGAGGGAGCCACCCAGGCTGTTTTCTTGGCTACGCTACGGGAAGTCATGAAAAACGTAAATCCCTTCTTTAGAGATGTTTTTTTTAAAGTTTCCCATTGGATCTTAGGGATTCCCAGTAATTTCCTGTCCTTTCTACAGGCAGTCCTTGACTTAATATAATGTAATAACAGAGGTGGAAGGGGCCTTGGAGGTCTTCTAGTCCAACCTCCTGCTTAGGCAGGAAACCCTACACCACTTCAGACAAATGGTTATCCAACCTCTTCTTAAAAACTTCCAGTGTTGGAGCATTCACAACTTCTGGAGGCAAGTTGTTCCACTGATTAATTGTTCTCACTGTCAGGAAATTTCTCCTTAGTTCTAAGTTGCTTCTCTCCTTGATGAGTTTCCACCCATTGCTTCTTGTCTTGCCTTCAGGTTCTTTAGAGAATAGGTTGACTCCCTCTTCTTTGTGGCAGCCCCTGAGATATTGGAAGACTGCTATCATGTCTCCCCTAGTCCTTCTTTGCATTAAACTAGACATACCCAGTTCCTGCAGCCATTTTTCATATATTTTAGCCTCCAGTCCCCTAATCCTCTTGGTTGCTCTTCTCTGCACTCTTTCTAGACTCTCCACATCTTTTTTTTATATCGTGGCATCCAAAACTGAATGCAGTATTCCAAGTGTGGCCTTACCAAGGCCTTATAAAGTGGCCTTAACACTTCGTGTGATCTTGATTCTATCCACTTAAAACAGTTCGTTTAGTGACCTTGGTGTGGCTTGGTGGGCATGGCAGGCGAAGGATACTGCAAAATCCCCATTCCCTCCCCACACCTGGGGGAAGGATATTGCAAATTCTCCATTCCCAACCCACTGTGGGGCCAGCCAGAGGTGGTATTTGCCGGTTCTCCAAACTACTCAAAATTTCCGCTACTGGTTCTCCAGAACCTGTCAGAACCTGCTGGATTTCACCCCTGAAGCGACACGTGCCAGCGGTCTTACCTAGAGAAGGTGGCCTAGCTTTGTCAGACCCAGGTGCTGCTGTTTTGTAACATCGTCACCAAACTATTCAAGGACATACATAAATGAATGAATGAATGAATGAATAAAATAAAATAAAATAAAATAAAATGAAATAATAAAATAAAATGAAATAATAAAATAAAATAAATAAAATAAATAAAATAAAATAAAATAATAAAATAAAATAAAAAATAAAATAAATAAAATAATAAAATAAATAAAATAAAATAAAATAAAATAATATAAAATAAAATAATAAAATAAAATAAAATAAATAAAATAAAATAAAATAAAATAGCTAGCTAGCATCCCAATGACATACTTCTGGCCAACTCAGGGCTTTCTGTTCTGTTTTGGGACCACGACAAAGTGGCTCCAGAAGTCAGCGCTGGAGGAAAGTAAATTGTGTACCAGGCGCATCGGCCATGTTCTGCGCAAAGCCCAGCAAACTGCAGCTGGTGAAATCATCCATCGCTTAGCACGATGTGTGCACTGAAGCATCTCAGGGAAAAACACAACCTGCCTAAGCTTCTTCTTCCACAGAAAAGACTCCGTCAGTGCGAGATGGTCGGCTCCGAGATTTAACGCTGCGTTTTTTCCCCCCAAACTCAGCACAATACAGGGAGTCCTTGACTTATGACCACAACGGAGCCCAATCTTTCTGTTGTTAAGCGAGACATTTGTTTGGTGAGTTATGTCCCGTTTTGCGACCTTTCTTGCCCCGGTGGTTAAGTGAATTGTTGCAGTTGGTCGTTTAGTAACACGGTTGTTAAGTAAATCTGACTTCCCCGTTGACTTTGGCTTGTCAAAAAGGTGGCCAAAAGGGGATCCACGTGATCTTGGGACACAGCAACGGTCATAAGTATGAACCGGTTGCCAAGCGTCTGGATTTTGATCACGTGACCCGTGGAATTGCTGCAAAGGTTGTAAGTGTGAAAAATGGCCAGAAGTCACTTTTTTCCAGTGCGGTTGTAACTTTGAATGGTTGCTAAATGCACTGTTGTAAGTTGAGGACGACCTGTAACAGAATAACGGAAAGGACCTTGGAGGTCACAGGCAGAATTCAACAGGTGGTGCTTTTCCCAGCATTGAGATATAGAATTGCCTTAGGGGAACAGGTCTCTCTCTTTTCTTTTCTTTTCTTTCTTTCTTTTCCTTCCTTCCTTCCTTCTTCTCTCTCCTCCCTCCCTCCCTCTTCCTCTCTCTCCTCCCTCCCTCTCTCTCCGCCCTCCCACTCCCTCCCTCCCTCCTCTGCCCTTCCTCCCTCTCCTCCCTCTTCCTCTCTCCACCCTCCCTCCCTCTTCCTCTCTCCGCCCTCCTCCTCCCTCTCTCCGCCCTCCCTCCCTCTCCCTTCCTCCCTCTTCTCTCCTCCCTCCCTCTGCCCTCCCACTCCCTCCCTCCCTCCTCCTCTCTGCCCTCCCTCCCTCTCCCTCTCTCCGCCCTGCCTCCCTCCTCCTCCCTCTCTCTACGCTCTCCCTCTCCCTCCTTCCCTCTTCCTCTCTCCTCCTTCCCTCTCCTCCCTCCCTCCCTCTTCCTCTCTCCTCCCTCCCTCCCTCCTCCCCCCCCCGTCTCTCCATGTGCCATCATCTCCTTTTTCACACAAACTTCTGGAAGACCCTGGCAGGCTACCACCTGATTTATAGACTTCTGCCTTGCCTGTTTGTTCCCAGCAAGTTATTTTAAAAAGCAGGGGCAGAGATGAGCTGGGTGTTTGGAGCAAGATTTGCCTTAAATAGTCAAGGCAAGAGGGAACAGCAGCCTGAGAGGAAGGAGGGAGTCTGCCAAGGGGGCTCGGCAGAACACACCGGCTCCCTACTAGCTTGGGGAAGAGCCGAGTTAATCCAGTTTAACCCTTTAGGATTAGGCTGGGAGGATTGCCATTTCGCTTATTTTATTGATCAAATTTAGGGACTTATGGTGCATTTGACTTCAGACGCTGTCCTGGACCTCGGGAATTCGATTCACACAACCTGCAAAGTTAACCATATTTTATTGAATGAGCCCAATGCCTGGAGTCACTCACAAGGCACAGAATTAACAAGCTGACCATGTGAGATCCCTCCATTCTGCAAAGGTTTGCAGTGGATCTCCACTCTCCCAAATTGGAGCCGAGATCCCTCTCCCGTGGCTATCGGCAGCATGGATGGCCAATGGGATAGATCTTGGCTTTCCTGTAATTGAACTACCACCGAGGAAAGGCCGAATCTAAAATTCAAGCAAGATTCTAGTCCTCATGGATAAAGGTCTGATTTTTAATAGGAACAGAGGAAGTTACTAATCCGTAGACTCATAGGGCTGGAAGGGAAGTCTTTTAATCCAGGGGTCTCCAACCTTGGCATCTTTTAAGACTTGTGGACTTCAACTCCCAGAGTTCCTCAGCCAGCAACGCTGGCTGAGGAACTCTGGGAGTTGAAGTCCACAAGTCTTAAAGATGCCAAGATTGGGGACCCCTGTTCTAATCCAACCCCCTGCTCCAGGTAGGAATCTCATATCATCCCAGTCAAATGGTTGTCCGGTCCGTTTTTGAAAATCTCTCTCGTGATGGGGCACCCCCAACCACAGGAGACAAGCTATTCCATTAATTAATGGGTTAATTCATTAATCCTTAGTTAGGTCTGCATCAGGTTGCTTTAGCTCAGTGTTTTTCAACCTCAGCAACTTTTTAAGACGTGTGGACTTCGACTCCCAAAATTCCCCAGCCAGCAAGCTAAAACATGTGGACTTCAACTCCCAGAATTCCCCAGGCAGCTCACTGGTTGGAGAATTCTGGGAATTAAGTCCATGTGTCTTAAAGTTGCTATAAAGTTGAGAAACACCGTTTAACTCAATCTTGTTCCCACAGGACTGGCAGAAATTCTCCTGGGTTTTTTTTTTTTCCTTCCTTCCTTCCTTCCTTCCTTCCCTCCCAGTGGTTAGAATGCAGTATTGCAGGCTAACTCGGCCCACAGTCAGGAGTTCAAGCCTCACCAGGCTCAATGTTGACTCAGCCTTCCATCCTTCCGAGGTGGGTAAAGTGAGGAGCCAGATTGTTGGGGGCAAGAGGCTGACTCTGTAAACCGCTTAGAGAGGGCTGTAAGTCTATTCCTTCCTTCCTTCCTTCCTTCCTTCCTTCCTTCCTTCTTTCCTTCCCTCCCTCCCTCCCTCCCTCCTTCCTGGGATGCTAAAGCATGCCGCTGGACCCTTCTCACCATACAAAACAGTTGCTCTGTCCCATTGCATCGGTCCTTCTCTCCCCCCACCCCACCCCCCACCAACAGAAAAGTCTTCAGGCACCTGAAAAAGATCTCCGGTGGACGTTCAGCCAGACATTTATTTCATGAGTTACAGCCTTTTAACTGACTGGTTGCTTTTCTCGCCAGGGTTGGCTGTTTGAAAAAAAAAATATTCCCGAGATTCTACTTGCGTGCAAAACCAGCGAAGGAAACCAGGGAAGGAGGGTGTCATTGTCAAAACTGGTCAGGGGCTGCAGACGGTGATTTTTCAGAGAGCATCTGTACCTTTAAGGGTGCCCAGAGGGCAATTTTCTTTTTATAGGACCTCGATTTTCCATTGCAGGGATCCGGTGAAACACACACGGAGAGATTTTCCTCCCATGTTCCTTCCTAAAAAATAAACAAGGGGCCCACTGCCATTTTTCCCTGAAAAGAAGCCAAAAATTCAAGCCTCCAAAATCAAGCAGACTTTCCCAAGCAAGCCAGAGGATGGATTCACACGTTGCCCTGAACTGTGGTTGGTTAGCCAGGTTTAGTGGCTCAGCAACAATTGTACGAAATCGGCAACGAATAGCCGTAGCTGTAGCTTCTGTGCAGGGAGGGTACCCACCCACCCAGCCGACTAGATGATGTAATTCATGGACCTGACTGAGCCATGTGGCCGGGGTTTCATAGTGTGATGTTCAAGTAGAGTTAGTGAACCAACCAGGGTTTATTTTAGGTGGTACATATCGTTGAAAGTGGTTTTTGCTTTTTGCTTGCAAGTGTGACTCAGGGTGATGGATCAGAGGAACCAATAGTTTTTGGTTTATTGAATGGAGGAGGAAGAGGGAGGAGGAGATGGAGGAAGAGGAGGAGGAGGAAGAGGAGGAGGAGGAAGAGGAGGGATGAAGAGGAGGAGAAGGTGGAGGAGGAAGGGATGGAGGAGAAGAAAGAGAAGGGAGGAGGAGAGAGGGATGATTTGGAGAGGAGATGGAGGAAGAGGAGGAGGAGGAAGAGGAGGAGGGATGATGATGAGATGGAGGAGGAGTAGGAAGAGGAGGAGGGAGGAGGAGGAAGAGGAGGAGGGGATGGAGGAGAAGAAAGAGGAGGGAGGAGGAGGAGGAGGAGGGAGGGAGGGATGAGATGGAGGAGGAGGGATGAGGAGGAGGAAGAGGAGGAGGAGAAATAGACTGGTCTCCACATGTCCTGATCTATTTAACGGAGAGGACCTCAGCTGAGTTTTCAAATCAAGATGTAGTGAAGGAAGCCTTGGAGGACTCTCGTAGCTGTGGCTCCTCAGACCTGGGGCTCCGTCCTGGGGGGGGGAGGGGGCAGAACCCACTCACGCTGTGCCTCCAGCTTGGCTTGGCCTCCTTGCCTAACGAGGGAGCCAGGAAGGGGCCGAGCTTCCCAGCCTTCCCCTTTGGGGGCCCAAAAGCCGAGCTTGCATTCCCCGGAGGAAGGTGGGTGGGAGAGATAAAGACACTGGCAGGGCCCTGGCTTCCATAAAAGGCTTGGCCTGTCACATCATCCAGGCCTGGGATGTCTCAGCTACCTCCCCTTATGTGTGTGTGTGGGGGGGAGAGATGGAACTCCCCCTCCTCTCATCAGTGCTGGTGGCTCTGGATCTCTCGTCCCTCCCCACTTCCTCCCCACAGGCTTATCCAGGGGGAAGGGGCGGCCGTGGGGAGGGACCAAGCCCTGCCAAGGGGGTGAAGGCTGCTGCTGGTGCCGCCAGCTCCGCCTAATCGGTTGTGTGATTTTCGAGAGCCAAACTGGAACCGAAGGCGCCTGCTGTGAAATGTCGGGTCCGTGACATGGGACCCAGCTTCTCTCAGCTCCCTGCCTCCATCCTGCCCACCTGCCTGGGCGCTTTGCCAGAGAGGTGCCTCCGTCTCCCAGAATGCTCAGCGATTCTCAGGTAGGCAGGGAATTCTGGGACTTGAAGGCTGAGCTAGGGAGGCCCATCCATCCTCCGGAGCAGGGATGTCCAAGCGTGGCCACTTTAAAGACTTCTTGGACTTCAACTCCCAGAATTCCTTAGCCGGGGATCTGGTTGAGGAGGAATTCTGGAAGTCCACAAGTCTTTAAAGTTGCCAAGGGACCCTTGTTCAGAGATGTAACAGTAACAGAGTTGGAAGGGACCTTGGAGGTCATCTAGTCCAACCCCCTGGTCACGCAGGAGACCTGTACTAGGGATTCGAACTGCCGACCTTTCTGATCGGCAAGCTCAGTGTCTTAGCCACTGAGCCACCTAGTCAGGCGTTTTGGAGGATGTCTATCCTCCAAAATGATCTTGGTTGCATTTATACCTCCAACCATGGTTGATCCCCTCAGCCGCAACCCTCCAACCATGTTTGGTCCCTCAGCTGCAAACATCAAACTGTGGTTGGTCCCCTCAGTCGCAACCCTCTAACCGTGATTGGTCCCCTCAGGCACAACGCTCCAACCGTGGTTGGTCCCCTCAGCCACAACCCTCAAACTGTGATTGGTCCCCTCAGCCACAACCCTCCAACCATGGTTGGTCCCTCAGCGCAACCGCAAACCGTGATTGGTCCCCTCAGCCTCAACCCTCAAACCGTGATTGGTCCCCTCAGCCACAACCCTCAAACCATGATTGGTCCCCTCAGCTGCAAGCCTCCAACCATGGTTGGTCCCTCAGCCGCAACCCTCAAACCGTGATTGGTCCCCTCAGCCTCAAACCATGATTGGTCCCCTCAGCTGCAACCCTCCAACCATGGTTGGTCCCCTCAGCCTCAACCCTCCAACCGTGATTGGTCCCCTCAGCCACAACCCTCAAACCATGATTGGTCCCCTCAGCCGCAAACCATCTGGGTTCCTCCCCAGGCCTAAACCCCCAATCCCCAGTCCTAGACATAGCTGGCTTCACGCCGCACACTAATCGCTGCATTCGGGATGCGGTGTGAATCCCAGCCTAGAATGGGTTCCAGGAAACAGCCCAAAGGCATCTGGTGGCCGCAGCATCCATCCTCAAGGAAGAGAAAGCGGAGCAGGTGCCTGCAGGATTGTGCCGGAGACCCTCCGTCTTCTGCAGTTTGGGAGGGTCACCTCTCCCCCACCCCATCCCCAAGGCAGCAGCTGAGTGGAGTCTCCACCTGCACGCCTGGCTGCAGCCGTCACATTCGATCAGTATCCGGCAGCCACAAAGCACTTAGACGGGGCTCCCTCGCCTCACTGAGCACACGCTACATTCCTAGAGCCCGGAATTTTCTCCAGCTGGTACAGTTAAAGAAACAGACCTCATCAACAGATTTTTCTTTTTCCAGGCAGATGTCTCTGTTCCCGCCTGCTGGCTCCAAAACTCTCCCCCCCCCACCCCCCCGTAAAGCGTGGCAGGATTGTCCCCAGGATGTGGTCAAGATTGTACATTGGTGTGATGGAAGCTTCTCCCTCTTCCTCCTCCTCCTCTGGATGTTGTAAAGGTAAAGGTTCCCCTCGCACATATGTGCTAGTCGTTCCCGACTCTAGGGGGCGGTGCTCATCTCCGTTTCAAAGCCGAAGAGCTAGCGCTGTCCGAAGACGTCGCCGTGGTCATGTGGCCAGCATGACTCAATGCCAAAGACGCACGGAACGCTGTTCCCTTCCCACCAAAGGTGGTTTCTATTTTTCTACTTGCATTTTTTAGGTGCTTTCGAACTGCTAGGTTGGCAGAAGCTGGGACAAGTCACAGGAGCTCACCCCGTTACGCGGCACTAGGGATTCGAACCGCTGAACTGCCAACCTTTCGATCGACAAACTCAGCATCTTAGCCACTGAGCCACCCCATCCCTTTCCATGTTGGATGTTGAGGGAGATACAAATTTCTGGTTCTTGTTCTTCTGGCAGCCTCCATCATTGTTAATGGATGCTATTGTAGAGTGTCTTTGATGGTCTCTCTCTCCATCTTCTGGCTCTGCCTTGTGTTCTTTGACCTTCTCTTCTTTTCCCCCCAATTCAATTCAGAATAGAGCTGGAAGGGACCTTGGAGGTCTTCTAGTCCAACCCCCTGCTTAAGTAAGAGACCCTGGCCTATACCATTTCAGATAAGTGACTCTCCAGTCTCTTCTTAGAAGCCTCTGGAGATGAAGCATCCACAGGTTCTGAGAGCAAGTGGATCCACAGGTTAATTGTTCTGTCAGGAAGTTTCTCCTTAATTCCAGGTTGCTTCTCTCCTTGATTAGTTTCCAGCCATTGTTTCTTGTCCTGCCCTCAGGTGCTTTGGAAAATCATAGTACTTAGAGCAGTGGGTTTCTCAGCCTTTGGAACTTTTAAGACAGGTGGACTTCAATGCTAGCTGGGGAATTCTGGGAGTTGAAGTCCATCCATCTTAAAAGTCCCCGAAGTCGCAAAACACTGATTTAGAGAGACATCCCGCTCTGCCCACTGCATCTGTTTGGAGCCCAAGGCCTCTATTCTTCATTCTTCCCCTGCTAAGGCACGCCAAAGCAAGCCATGCAGAGTGGTGGCGTCTGCAAGCCACCAGGGGACCAGGGGACAGCCATAAAATATTGAGCAACGTCTCCATTCCCTGCGCAAGTTGAGATGATGGAAGCTGACGCAGTGTGCAAAGGAGGCGGTGGGGGTGGAGGGAGGGAGAGGGAGAGAGAGAGGAGGATGCAAAGCTTTGCTGCTTTGCTGGTCTTCCGAAGAGAAATCCTCTAAAGCAGTTCTTGGCCTTGGGAGGCATGGACGTGGCTTGGAGGAGCCGTGATCCAGCCACAGAGGACGAAGAGTGGCATCTGGAACCAAGAAGCGTTCTACAAATGCAAGCCATCTGGACAGGCCACTGGGGTGTGGCCAACACGGGTGATGTGTCCTCTACTGCAGGGGTCTCCAACTTTTGCAATTTTAAGACCTGTGGTCTTCAGCTCCCAGAATTCCTCAGCCAGCAAAGCAAATTCTGGGAATTGAAGTCCACAGGACTTGCCAAGGTTGGAGACCCCTGCTCTACTGGACCTGAGAACAGCATAGTGGGCAAGTGACCAGACAGTGAGGTTGTCCAGAACATCTCCAGAATTGGTCCCAGCTTTGATGCTCACTTATTCAGAGCCTGTCCCAGTTGTCCTCTCCTCAAGACATAATGTGGGAAGAGGATTAAACCAGGTGGATGGAGAAATTGTCTCAGCGGTTACTGCCCAGGATACTGCCCAGAGCAGCTGGAAAAGCAGAACAGACAAAGCAACAAGTAGGAAAAAAACGATAAAAAGGAGACAAAAATCAAAATAAGAATGATTGATGAAATAAACCAAGAGGAGAGCATTTTAAGGGACGTTAATCAGGAACTGAAGACTTTTTTGGGAGAGGAACAGGGGTAAGAGTAGATAATTTGAAACTGAGACAATGGAATAGGGCCGAGAAGGGAGAAATATTTAATAGGATTGGCCAAATAGTGGAAGCAGGTAGAGAAGATCCAAGAGAGGAATATGGAAGACAAGCTAAGAAATGGAAAATCAAAGCTTAAAGCGGGTGAGAGATGATGGGTAAAAAAGGGAATATTTTTTTCAAAATAATAGTGAGACAAGTTAAAATAGGGTTGGAAGTTAGAGAAAGGGGGATTAATACAATATATATTTTCAAGGTGAATTAATAATAAGAAGGGAACCTAGACTTTTAATGTTGGTAATTTTGAATAGGTCTGAATAATATGGTGAAGGCTATAAAAATAACATACAGAAATATGGAATAAGCATTTTCATTTCAGCCTTTCAATTCCAGCTGCAAATTCTATTGAAGTTTCTCGCTCTCTCTCCTTTTAAAGGCTACACTGCCATCTACTGGTTGAGGAGGCTAAAGGCCGCGCAGCCAGATTCCATTCTAAAATTAGACATTTCACTAAAAATTAGGCATCTCAGCATCGCAATTCTGACTTCCTTAATAGAAGGCCACAACCTTTTCTCAGATCAGTACTCTCATTTTATCTGGCGGTGGAGTAAAATCAAATATCAGATCTGGTCAGGAGCATTATTGGCTGAATAAATGCAAGGTTTTTGCCAATCCTCTTGCTTTGTTGAATAAACTTGCTATCAGATCAGAACCTACAATAAGGTGGGATCTTTTGGTGGGATCTGTGTATTATTGTACGTTAGGAGATTTCTGGGAAAAGCTTAAAATGTTAAGAAGACGTTAATGTACCATTGAATCATACAGGTGTTCCTCCTGTAGCAACTGCCTTGTTAGGCTACTATTTGTAACTACAAGGTTGATGAAAAATTAATGTTGCAACCCATCCAAGATCTTATTCTGCCCCAGCTACGGACCCCAAAGAAAGCAGCACACACAAAGTCTGTTCAAACCTTAGTTTACTAAATAAACCAGTTTTTTACAACAATGGCTGTTAATTAACTGCATTAACAGCTGCCAAAAATTCAAAGAATAATACTGAAAGCTTACTGTGGTTGGCAGAATGCCCAGAAGCAATTTGCAGGAAGCTGATAAGCAAGACAAGACACAAAGGTATGTGAACGGAGTTGTTCCCTGCAAATTGCTTCAGTCGGTGTTCCTCCTTAAATAGGCCAATTAGCCCCAAGCCTTACTCTCAAGGAGACCTCCTCCTGAGGAGCCACTCCTGCCTTTTGGCAGCTCTGCGCGCCCATGCATTGAGAAGAGGCTCCTCCTCTTCTTCCTCTTCACTTATGGGAGCTTCTAGAGGTTCTGAAGGCCCTGGCTGAATCCCTGCCTCTGACATCACATCTTCTCCAGCCTCCTCATTGTCCAACTTGAGTGCCAACTGCACAGGCTGCTGGCGCAGCACCACACCAGCCTCCTCGCTGTCAGAATCAGCTACTAGCTGCAAGGCCGCTGACGGGCCACAACAGATCTTTCTCAAAAATCCAGGCCCGAGCACAAGGTAGGGCGATATTAAGCCATGTTTCCAGCATTCAACCGACATGTGATCTATTTACTTTTGATTTAGTGCAGCGATGCACCACTCCTATTACTCAAGGACTGTACGAGATTCCCAAAGTAGGCTCTGACTGTTTGCCAGATCCATTTCCTTTCCCTCCCCATTCAGAGGCTCTGGGGCTGCAAAAGGGATGGATGTCAGGAGGCCCCATCCAGTGCAGTGCGTGGGCTGAATTTTCCACACTCCTGCCTTAGCGGTTGTGTTTGCACAGCGGACTCAATCTCTGGCTGAGACTATTGGTTAGCTTTCCCCCGAAGTTACTACAGTATCGTATGGATTCATTTGGACATGAGTTTTAATTTGGCAGAAAGCAGGCGTGTCCTCAGGGTCTGGCCAATGACAATGGGATTGAAGTGATTGGCTTAGCTTGTTTTTTTTTTAAAATATGCATTGCACAAAGGAATTACCCAAATGCGTATTAATTGAGATTAGTTAGTATCAGGTTATCAATAGGGCTAGAAAGTAGTTGAATTCAAATTCCCCTGAGTTTGATGAGGCATTCATTCATGCATAGACTGTACTTGCAAGACTTAGGCTATGAGAACCATAATTTATTCAACTCACCTACGCTCCAGAGCAGTGGTGGGTTTTAATTTTTTTTACTACGGGTTCTGTGGATGTGGCTTGGTGGGCGTGGCAGGGGAAGGATACTGTAAAATCTCCATTCCCACCCCTATCCAGGGGAAGGTTACTGCAAAATCCCCATTTCCTCCCAATCAGCTGGGACTCGGGAGGCAGAGAATAGATGGGGGCGGGCCCAGTCAGAATTTTTACTACCGGTTCTCCGAACTACTCAGAATTTCTGCTACCGGTTCTCCAGAACTGGTCAGAACCTGCTGAAACCCACCTCTGCTCCAGAGTTTTTATGAAACCATCAACAACAGACACAGTATGGTTCATACAGCATTGTACTCTAAACTATTATTTTATTCTTCTGTTCAAATCCTGTCCAATTCTTGCAGGTTGCCTGGAAAAGTCCTCACAGTTTTCTGGGCAAGTAGAAGTGGTTTACCATTGCCTCCTTCCTAGGGCTGAATGTGACTGGCTGGCCAAAGGATAACCAGTTGGCTTTGTGCCTTAAGGCAGGACTAGAACTCACAGACTCCCAGTTTCTAGTCTGGTGTTTTAACCACTACAGTAGAGTCGGCCAGTTTATGGTTTGGCGTCAGGCAAACCCAACTGAACAATCCTTAGCAGCTTTTAAGATGTGTAGACCTCAATTCCCAGAATTCCTTGGCAAACATGTTTGGCTGGGGGATTCTGGGAGTTGAAGTCCACAGGGCTTAAAGTTGCTGTGGTTGAAAAACACTGGTGTACATTCAGAGGTGGGCTGCTGGGTGTTCGCACGGGTTTGGGAGAACATCTAGCTAAGATTCTGTGCAATTCGGAGAACCCCCAAATCCCACTCCTGATTGGCCCCGCCCTTCCCCATCCCTCCCAGGAGTCCCCATGCGGTCCATTTTGGATGCAGGTAAGTGCAGAGCGCACACGGAGGCTCTGGAAGGGCGAAAAATGGGCCTACTGGAAGTTCGGTAAGGCCAGAAATGGGCCTGTTTCCAGCCTCCAGAGGGCCTCTGGAGCCTGGGGAGGCCATTTTCGCTCTCCCGGAGGCTTGAGAAAAGCCTCCGGAGCCTGGGGAGGGCAAAAACACTCCCCCATGGAGGCCGACTAGGCCACGCCCACCCAGCAACCAGGGTAGAAAAAGACAGAGATACACCCCCCCAAAAAATAGGTGGAACACAAGGTAATCCAAAAACAGCAGTCTAATTTAGAACATCTGGATATCAGGGAATCAATGTGTTTTTTAAATAAAGACAGGCCTATCCCCCCTGAAGACCTCAACTCCCGAATCTGAATGAAACCCACCTAAGGGCTTCACTGGGGCTGCCCCATCTGAACCCCAGGCATCCTTTGGAGCAACAGCTGGAGAGGGGGGTGGGGGGAAGGCAGCCTGGGATTTCTGCATGATGCCTTGGGTGTACTGCATGCACATTATTTGTGCCTGTTTGGGCTGCCGGCATTTGGCTGGGGACTGGCACATTGTCCCTGACTTCCGTGCCGAACGCAGCCCAGGGAGGGGAAGCAGCTGGCTTGAGCCCCGGCAGGGAGCTGTCGCCGAAGACTGGTTCCCACGGCCTCCTGTCCTTCCTGCTTCTGCTGTTCTTGGAGCTGGGCCAGGCGTCCATTGGAGGAGATTTGGAAATGGCCAGAGGCCGGGGCAGTTGTGCTGTAACAACATCCTCAAGGCAGCTTCTCTCATAGCAAGAGCACTTAAGATTTATATGCCACTTCACAAGGTTTTACAGCCCCCTCTAAGCGGTTTACAGAGTCAGCCTATCGGCTCCCGAACAATCTGGGTCCTCATTTAAGCCACTTTGGAACGATGGAAGGCCGAGTCAACCTTGAGCCTGGTGAGGCTTGAACTCCTGACTGTGGGCAGAGTTAGCCTGCAATACTGCATTCTAACCACAGGGAAGGAAGGAAGGAAGGAAGGAAGGAAGGAAGGAAGGAAGGAAGGAAGGAAGGAAGGAAGGAAGGAAGGAAGGAAGGAAGGAAGGAAGGAAGGAAGGAAGGAAGGAATAGCACTTAGACTTACAGCCCTCTCTAAGCGGTTTACAGAGTCAGCCTCTTGCCCCCAACAATCTGGGTCCCCATTTTACTGACCTCAGAAGGAGGGAAGGCTGAGTCAACCTTGACCCTGGTGAGATTTGAACTGCCAAATTGCCAGCATCTCTTCCTCCAGGTGACTGAACAATCTCTGGTCTTGCCCAGCTGCGGAGAAAGTTCCCAAAGCTTCATGCCTTACTAGCTTTCCTCCCTTCCTTCCCACTCTGGGAAGAGGCAGGAAAAGGCTGGGGAAGATCCAGGCCCACTCCCTTCTCTCTGTGGCCACCTTCAGCTGACTTCTTGCCGTTACAGGTAATCTTCCACTTAGGGCCACACGCTGCAATGGTCATAAAGTGTGAAAAATGGTCGTAAGTCACTTTTATTCAGATCATTTCGAACGGTCACTAAACAGACTACTGTAAGTCAAGGACTACTTGTATTTCTCTTTCTCTGGCTGCTATGTATTTCTCAAATAAGGTAAAGGTAAAGGTTCTCCTTGCACATATGTGCTAGTCGTTCCCGACTCTAGGGGGTGGTGCTCATCTCCATTTCAAAGCCGAAGAGCCAGCGCTGTCTGAAGACGTCTCCGTGGTCATGTGGCTGGCATGACTAAACGCCAAAGGCGCCCGAAACGCTGTTCCCTTCCCACCAAAGGGGGTCCCTATTTTTCTACTTGCATTTTTTACATGCTTTCGAACTGCTAGGTTGGCAGAAGCTGGGACAAGTAACGGGAGCTCACCCCGTTACGCGGCACTAGGGATTCGAACGCTGAACTGCCGACCTTTCAATCGACAAGCTCAGTGTCTTAACCACTGAGCCACCGCATCTGTTATTTCTCAAATAACCCTCCTGCAAAACATGAGATCAATTGGAATAATTTTTTTTTTCTGGCCTGATAATATATTCCATAGTGCTGGAAGTGAAGCAGTAACCCCCACTCCCCATCCTTTTCCCATGTGAATCCTAAAAATAATATAAAGCACATTCCAGCTTCCTCTAGCAACAATTAACTGGCAGAGCGGCCTCTGTGAGAAAGGCCAATTTTGTTTTTCCTGAGGCCTATAAATAGAACTTTTCCTCAAATATGGGATGCTGAATCAGAAACGGGGGGAGAGATGACAGCCATCGGCTTCGTTTGAACTTGGGTTCCAAAATGACTTTGAATTTCCCCCCCAAAGTGAGCTACGTTTGACTGAGGGAGAGTCATAGCCAAGTAACGCTGCCAGACAAATTTGTGGTCTTTGGAACATGGGCTGAGCTTGCGCGTAAACCAGAGTTGAACAAACCATGGTGTCATGTGTGAATGCACTCACGCAGCGTACTAAGATGGCTGATTGAGTGTAATAGTGAAGGGGCTAGCCTATAAACCAGGAGACAGGGAGTTCTAGTCCTACCTTAGACATGAAGTCCGGCTGGGTGACTTTGGGCCAATCACCCACAGCTTCTAAACTGAAAGTAGGGGCACAATGATGACAAGTTAGAGAGCTTATTGAAACGTTGCCAAAAAGAAAACTTCTAAAGTGTTGGTTAGGATTTTAGCCAGAGTTTCAAAAGACCTTACAAAGTGTTTTGTTGGGATTTTGGAGGATCTTAAGTTGGGATTTTAGCCAGGATTTTAAGCATTTCAACCAACAGACTTTTAATGACGCGGGAAAACACCCGAGATTTTAACTTATATACATATATATATATATATATATATATATATATATATATATATATATGTATGTATGTATGTATGTATGTATGTTTTTTGAGGTTTTCGCAGGTGTTTGTATGTAGGTCTTTGGTTATTCGGGTTTTCTCCCACGTAGAATTGGAAGTGTCTTGGCAACGTTTCGACGAAGTCTCATTCGTCATCTTCAGGCTGGTGTTTTCGGCTTCGTGCTTCTAGGAGCAAGCACGAAGCCAAAAACACCAGCCTGAAGATGACGAATGAGACTTCGTCGAAACGTTGCCAAGACACTTCCAATTCTACGTGGGAGAAAACCCAAATAACTAAAGACCTACACACACACACATATATAATTTGTGTATGTATGTATGATATAGACACACACAGATTATATATATTTGTATATTTGTATCTATACATATATAGATCTATATTAGTCTCCCAAAGGGCAGCAAACTGTTTGCTTGTTGTCTGGAAAAGCCTAGAACTAGTGAATTGTGATTTCACTGAACTATGGCAGCATTTTAAAATCTTGGTTTACGTAGGAAAATACCCGGTTGAGGAGAAATACATATATATACATACATACACATACATACACAAATATTATAGTGTGTGTGTGTGTGTGTGTGTGTGTGTGTGTGTGTATGTTTTCTTTTCTTTTTGTAGACCTTTATGTGTATTATGTGTAGGAAGAACCTGGCTAAAGATATATATATATATATATATCTTATAATATCTTATATTATATTATAATATAATTATAATATAATCCGTGTGTGTGTCTATATATCACACACACATATATATATATGCAGATTGTTTTGTGTGTATGCATATATATATAATAATTTGTGTGTGTGTATATACACACACATACACACACAAATAATATATATAATAATAATAATAATAATAATAATATATATATATATATATATATATATATATATATATATATATATATATATATATATATATATATATATATATATATATATATATATATAAAAAATAATCTCTGTGTGTCACGCACAGACCCATGCTCAGGAGCAGGCGGATAAAAGAAGGTAAAGCGCAGCCCTTCCCCTCAGGACGCCCCACCTACCTCCTCGCTCCGGCGTTCCCGGCAGCGCCTGCGCAATACTCCGGGGAGGCGGAGTCTCCGCGCGCTCCCCCCGCGTCTTTGTTTCGAGCGGCCTGTTTCCCAGGCAGCCTGGCGGCGGAGGGGGCGTGGCTATGCAGATGAGTAACGGGGCGGGCGGCGGCGGCGGTGGCGGTGGCGGCGGCGGCATCGGCTCTCGCTCTCGCTTCCTTCGCCAGCAAGCCCAAGTCGGTCGGAGCTCGGCCCTCGCTCGCCCACGGAGGAGCTGAGAGCGAGCGCCTCCTCCCGACCCCCGAGGATGATAAACACCCAGGACAGGTACGGGGAGAGGGAGAGGAGTGGGGGGAGAAAGGAGAGGCTGGGCGGGGGGGGAGGGGGCAAGGCCCAGGCCTCCCTCCCTCCCCCCGCCACCCCTTTTTTGGGGGGTTAGGGGGGGCTCCCTAAGCATCCCCCCTCCCACGCTGGCAAGCCTGGATCAGGAGGGGGGAGGGGGAAGCGAAAGGGCGGGGGGGGTTCTCCAAAGAGAAGGGGGGGAGGAGGAGGCAAAGGGGGGGGAAGGGAGAAGAAGGTCGCTCCTTGCCCCTCCCTCGGGCTCTTTCCCCCCCCACACCGGGGGAGGGGCTCTTTGCACGGAGGGGAGAATGAAAATTGGGGAGGGGGGCGAGAGAGAAGAAGAGGAAACAAAAACAACAGCAGCAGCAGCAGGCCGGAGGGGGCGGGGCGGGGCTGCTGCTCCTCCGCACGTCCACACCGCCCGGGGGGGGGGGAGAAGGTGGGTGGAGAGAGGGTGGGGTGGGGGGATCCCCTCCACCTCCTTGGACCCCCGGAGTCTAGGAAAGAGGCTGCTGTTCCCCCCCCCCCCGGTTTTTTTGTTTTTGCCCAGGCTGGGAGCACGTTTGCATGCATGCACATACACACCTACACCTACGTGCTCCTCTTGTGTTGCAAAGAGCTTTCACTTTTTTAGCTTCTTCCCTCCCCCAACCCGCCCCCAGGGTGGTCGCCCACGGATTTCCCACCAAATGGGCTTCCTCGGGTTGCAAGGCTGCTCTAGGGCTCTCCTGGCCAGCTGGAGGGAGGGAGGGAGGGAAGGGTTGACTGGACTGGTGGGGAGGCCAGGTTTGTCTTTCAGGTCTGTTGAGTGCCAGGGAAGCCTCAGGTGTTTTCCCTGGAAAGGAAGGAGGGAGGGGGTGCAAAATCCTGCTTTGGCTAACAAAGAAACTCATCTGGGCAAAAGAGGGGGGCGAAGGGGCGGCGTTTCTGGGCATCCTGGGACACCCCTTCCTTCCCCCTTGGTGAAGGTCCAGACAGCAAGGCAGGGTTGGGTTGCAGAAGTGACCAGGGAGCTCTGAACGACTGGACAATAGGTGGAAATCGACAGGTGGAGGAAGGAAGGAAGGAAGGAAGATGTGGCTTGGACTACCTTGGCTGAGGTCCAAAACTTGTTCTCTGTATTGGGAGAAGACCTTGTTTTTTTATTTTATTTTATATTAATATTTATTTTATTTAAACAATTGGCATGTCTGTTGTGACTCAGCCTAGGATGTAGGAGTTAGGTGCTTTTCAATCTCTCCTCCCCCCCACCCCCGGAAAATTAAAGGCTCAAGTCCAAAGTCAGGTGCTTTTGGAGGCCTTCCCAAGAGCAGCGAAGTCCCTGTTTGGTGCTTGATGGAAACCAGGTTTCCCCAGGGTGGGATAGATAGCAATAGCTCTTAGACTTATATACCGCTTTACAGCCCTCTAAGAGGTTTACAGAGTCAGCATATTGCCCCCCAACAATCTGGGTATTCATTTGACCGACCTTGGAAGAAGAAAGGAAGGCTGAGATGATATTACTATGTGAAGATGTTGGCATGGATAATAGCTGGTCTACAGGAGCCTTTTTTAAAAAAAAAAAGAAGCATGCTCTGTCTTTTATGCTAGGAAAATAAAAGATGGGGGCTTGTGTTTTGAAATTGGCTATGTTTTCTGGGAGAATGGCTCTTTCCCCGATTTGAATTTTCCTACGATAAAAGCAGCCATAGCTACACCCAAGATTATACATGCTGCAATTACTTTTGTTCCCAGAAGTAGGTTGGTTGGTTGGTTGATGGCGTTCCATGCCAAACTCCTGATGGAAAGTCACCATTATATTGGGGACAGATGGAAAGGAGTTGTGTCACCTGGATGGAGAAAAAGATCAAATGCACCTATGGGCTTGCTTTATTCCCCGTGCACTCCTGCGACCTTTTGCAGTTGAAAGAATGAGGTTTGCAAAATAGTTTTAAGATTCCAAGAAGCATAAGCAGTTTCATGTTATGGTGATTTGCCTTTTTCCAACATGACAATTCGTACTTTGTGGGGTTTTTATTATATAGTAGTTTTGCATTGGTCGGAAGCCAGTAATTATTTTTGGAAGGTGTTGTATATATTTTCCTTGCATCGTGTAGGTTTCCTAGAAGTGTTTATCTGAAGACAGTTTTGGGAGCGGAGGGAAAGTTGTGTCTGCGTAAAAGCACAATTTCTTTCCTAATATTACTGAACCGAAGGCAGAATTCTGTCTGCATCAGTTTGAAGGATTTGAAGTGATAAAAATGCTATTTTAACAGTTTGTGGAAGGAGCATCTTCCAAGCTGAGAATTGAATTTAAGGATCAGACTCGCTCAAGTGCCTTCAGCAACAGTTTTTCAGAGAAATGCAGCTCTCCTTCCTTCCAAAACAAAACGTTAAATTATCTTTAGGAAAGGGGTGGTGGTGAAAGTTTTATCTTGACTCTAAATATTTGCAAGTTAAGCTTTCACTTTAATTGGCAAGCACTGTGTGATTGAAATGGTTTGCAAAACAGGAAGGCTGTTTATTTACAGTTACTGCAAGGAAGAATTTCTTCATTTTATCGAGGCCATGAGTAATTGGTGAACTTTAAAAATGAAAGTCCTCTTGGTCTGATCCTAAATTTATCTGAAATGTAACGCAGGTCAGAATATGAGGTAGTGGTTAATTGTTAAATCTGGGTGCTGCCTACCCATAAAGCTCTCATCAGGGAGGGTTTTCTAATCTACTTAAAGACCTTTGGTGTTACGTAAACGGTGAAGTAATTCCATCTCTCCAGAGGCCTAGCTAGCAATACGGGTGGGAATGGTCCTTTTTTAACTATACAGTTTATAAACTCCACATAAACTTATTTGCAAGTGTCCCTCCCTCTTCGAAGTGTCAGATCCAAGTAATTTTAGATCTGTTTCTACTAATGCGTTGGCTGGAAAAAAAAAACCCATCAGGTTTGGCATAGCAACTATAAAATGTGTTTTTCATTGTTCAGCCAGATTTCTTTTATCCCTATCTGCAAAATGCTTGTTTTTTCTATCTTGGGTTTTCCTCTGCTTGAAAATACAGCGCTTAAGGAGTTGAAACTGTAGAGGAAGTTTGGCCTTGGGAGTTTTAACATCCACTCTGTTTTAGTGAGTTATATACAATCCTTTGTATTTATCAGTCTGTTTCCCACGCTGGGCATGTGTCTGCCAGGAAATGTTTATAATTCATACACTTGATTTTCAAAAGACTGCACCTTTGTTCTCAGTTCAAAACAGGAAAATATAGGCCAGCCAGTACGATGCGGTAAGTTGGTTAGCGTGTTGATAATTCATAATTTTTACACCTCTTTTCTCAATTCGGTACCTTTTGTAATTGGGACCAAAGTATCCAGAATTTACATCCAACAAATTATTCCCCTGTTTTTTGTTTTGTTTTTTTTGGTGCTTTCGAGTCAGTGTTAATTCCTGGTGACTTCTTGGACAAATCCCTGCAATTTTCTTGGCAAGGTTTTTCGGAAATGGTTTGCCCTTGTTTCCCCCTTCCCAGGGGCTGAGAAAGAGCAATTAGCTGAAGGTCACCCAGCTGGCTTTGTGCCCAAGGCAGAACTAGAATTCCTGGTCTCCCAGTTTGTAGTCTGATGCCTTAACCATTACATGAAACCCTGCTGGTTGGGAATTTACCATTCATAATACATTTAGAAAGGAAATCTGCTCTTCGTTATGCATAAATACGGTGTTAACTTCTTTTTTTTTAAATAATAATATGCAAAGCAAGAGTCAGCAGTGGTAAGGAAGCTAAAATCAAACTGATATTGCTATCATTTACTAGGACTCCCCTTAACCTTGCAAACCAATCTTGTTTCATACACTGTCCTACAAAATCCGTGACACATTTTCAGAATGACGGATTTTTATCTCAATTGCACCATTAATGCCATCCTTGTGTTCCTTGACAAAGCCACAAGACTGGCTGGTGGGCTTAATTCTCTCAATTTTTTCCCTGTTTGCACCTTGGAGGCACCACCTTTGCATTCCCTGAACAAATAGATGGCAGAAAGGCTGAATGTTTGTAATGCTCTCAAAAGCCCATGGGTTTAATTCTCCCGCCTTGACTCCCTATCCCATAATCAGTAAAATATTTGGTTAAATACTACCTTGTGTTTCTGAAATCTTTGCAAGATCAGTTACCGTATCTTTTCTTTTTTTAGCTGACTGAAACATACCCCTACTCTATCCTACTAGCACATTGTGGGTATTACTATGGAATGGAAGAGCTTAACTGTGTTTCATATACATACACCCACCCTTGAAAATTAGTTCACGTTCACATAGTCATCAGTGGTGATTGTAATCACAATGAAAAAGTCTTGCACACTTGCCAATATTGGCAAGTGTGCAAGACTCATTGTGATTATTAATCTTTCATTGTAATTAATAAACATAATTTATGTTGTCAGGCTGTTTAAAACATTTCTGGATGTAGCCCCGTATTAAGACAAATTATGTGACATTCAGAGATAATTGGTGGAATTGACTGGTAAACCGCTAGTGCTACTGCAGAATGGAATCGGATGCATCGCAAGGAGTTTTTGTCCTAGTCAGTAGAGTTATGTGGGATTAATCAATCAAGAATAGAATAGAATAGAATAGAATAGAATAGAATAGAATAGAATAGAATAGAATAGAATAGAATAGAATAGAATAGAATAGAATAGAATAACAAGAGTTGGAAGGGACCTTGGAGGTCTTCTAGTCCAACCCCCTACTTAGACAGGAAATCTTACACCACTTCAGACAAATGGTTATCCAATATCTTCTTAAAAACTTCCAGAAGCTCCAAAACTTTTGGAGCATTCACAACTACTGGAGGCAAGTTGTTCCACGGATTAATTGTTCTGTCAGGAAATTCCTTAGTTCCAGGTTGCTTCTCTCTTTGATGAGTTCCCACCCATTGCTTCTTGTCCTGCCCTCAGGTGCTTTGGAGAATAGCTCGACTCCCTCTTCTTTGTGGCAACCCCTGAGATATTGGAAGACTGCTATCCTGTTCCGGAAGCAGTTTGTACCCAGGCCTCGTCCTCTGGAGAGGACACTCCAGCTTTGCATACAGCATTGAAACAACACGGGAAATGGCAGTTACCGGTATAAGCCTTTACTTGATTGGCGTAGAGCGTGACGCCAGGGCCACTTTCGTCGGTGGGAGAGGTCATTGTACCTCATTGGGCAGCTAAGAGATTGGCACTCTTGAATTGGCCTTTTTAGTCACACTAGATGCTGTTTTAGGACCTCTTTCCAGAACATGATACCATAGTGTTTTGAGACTGAAGGATGCCAATGCAAATTTCCTGTCTCCCCTAGTCCTTCTTTTCACTAGATTAGACATACCCAATCCCAGCAACCGTTCTTCATATGTTTTAGCCTCCAGTCCCCTCATCCTCTTTGTTGCTCTTCTCTGCACTCTTTCTAGAGTCTCCATATCTTTTTTTACATCGTGGTGACCAAAACTGGATGCAGTATTCCAAGTGTGGCCCTACCAAGGCATTATAAAGTGTTATTAACACTTCACGTCATCTTGATTCTATCCATCATCATCATCATCATCATTATTATTATCAGGGGTGTCCAACCTTGGCATCTTTAAGACTGTCAGAGGGAATTTTGAGAGTTGAAGTCCACAAGTCTTAAAGTTGCCAAGGTTGGACACCCTTGTTAAGGGCTTTGATCCAGGAAGAATGAACTGCTTCCTGCTGGTAGTTGATGGTGGGAATCTTAATTTTCATGGCTCTACTTGGTTATTCAAGCTTCCTCTGGAGCAACAATAATGCTGTATTGTTGAGTGGAGAAAACAAGCACATCTGCCAGCTGTATTGGAGGCTACGGTGGGGAGGGGTGGACAAAAAAAACCCAAAACAAAAACAAAACAGTCTAGCATTATGCTTTCCCAGTCTCTGCCAGACACCAGCCTGACAGAAGGGCTGTTTTTCCAGTCAATTATTGCAGCGAATGTGGATGATGAAGACGGGCCAAAGTCGGTTGTGTGCAAACTCCTTTGCTAGCAGCCTCGTTTGCAGCTGCTTTGTATCACTGAATGGGCAGAGTGGATTTGGGATTAAAAAGAAACGATTTTGTTCTTCTTGTTGTGCACAAGCTGCTTGACTTCCAATTTAGCACTCGGTTGGGTGTTGCTGCTGCCTATTTTAATTGTGTTCCATTAAAAGGCAGTTGAGTCTGTTGTATAAGAACAGGCCAGCCTCCTCAAGCCTCAGTTTTGAAAATCAGGATTGCCAAGGAGGTTCTTGATCCAGGTGTCCTGTTCAGGCAGCAAAGTACAGGTGCTCCCCAACTTTGGGACCAGAATTGGGGCCCAAAATTTCGGTGATTAATTGAGACATTTGTTAAGTGAGTTTCGCCCCATTTTACAACCTTCCTTGCCGCAGTTAAGGGAATAGCTGCAGTGGATAAGTTAGTAATCCGGTTGTTAAGTGAATCTGGCTTCCCCATTGGCTATTTGTCAGAAGGTTGCAAAAGATGATCACATGATCATGGGGATGCTGCAAAGATCGTAACTGTGAAAAGTGGTCATAAGTCACATTTTTCAGTGCCGTTGTAACTTGAGAGCATATGCACCAAAGACAAATTCCTTGTGTGTCCAGTCACACTTGGCCAATAAAGAATTGAATTCAATTCAATTCAATTCTAGTCACTAAATGAACTCTTGTAATTCAAGGACTATCTGTATGTGCAGCTGGCATCAACACATGTTTGAACTGGTTTTGGAGGCTGTGAGAGAGACTGTAAAGTGATACCAGAAAGAGACCATAAAATGATACCCCTTTCATCCCAGATTCTGCTTGTTTTGTCTACAGAGTTTAGAAAATACAGCATGAGTTTGCAGGTGTTTTCTTAGAATGTCTTTAAAGATAACTCCTAGTTCTGAGCAAAAGGAACAATAACACATAAAACCCTGGTATGAGATAAGCAATGTTGTGCATCTTGGATTATAGCTAGCCTCGTGGCCTGTTGGGAGAAATGAGAAATTACAGTGTCTGTTTTTGCAAAACATCAGTAGCGCCGAAAGTGTGTGTCTCGGCACCAGTACAAAGGACATTGCAGCCAGCTGCACCTGTGTAGATGTTATATTGAGACAGGGTGTGGCATGGGAGGGGCCCTGCTAATACCTATTGTATCTTTGCTGCCAGATTGAGATTTAAACCCTTTACAAGGCTGTAATTAAAATAGGATAATCAAAAGCATGAGATGAATGCAGTATAGCAGTTATTTCTCAACCTTGTCAGATTTAAGGTGGGTGGACTTCAACTCCCAGAATTCCCCCAGGGGAATTCCGAGAACTGAAGTTCACCCATCTGAAAGGTGGCCGAGCTTGAGAAAAACACTGCAGTGTAGGACACAAAAGCATTGAAACATTCTTCGCTCGGCAGATAACGTGGGTGGCGCATCGCCTAAATATTAAAATAAGATATTGCAAGGTTGAACGTTGCAACAGCCTTGGCTTATTACCTGGAAAATAAGTAACCAAAACCCCCTTTTTTGAAACACCTTGTTGCTCTGCTGTTTTGTTGAAAAATGTAGCGTAGTTGAATCATGCCCTTACGGTCACTCGGCCAGCTGAAAAATGGAACTGCTCAGATGATCTCCTGCGAGGGCCTCCTGCCTTTAGCTTGATTTAGTGGCCAACCACAAGGATTTTGCGCTCCCGAGCCTCGTTTGAACCTTGCTGGGGTTTGTGGTTCTCACCTTGGTGCTCTTTTTCTTTCCAGGAGTATCTTACCTTTGAGTAACTGCCCCCAAGTACCGTGCTGCAGGCACATTGTTCCAGGGCCTCTGTGGTGCTCCTGATGCCCCTCACCCACTGTCGAAGATCCCCGGTGGGCGAGGGGTTGGCAGGGATCCTTCTCTTTCAGCTTTGATATATAAGGTGAGCCTAATTCCGCATCTCCTGGGCTTTTTGCTGCGAGACGACTTCGCTTCGTAGAAACTGTCAAGAACACTCTGAATATTTCTCGTTTCTGTCCGTCCCCCACCCCGTTGTCCCCCCCCTCCCCCCTTCACAGCACTGTGTAAATCAAGCACGCTACTTCTGGAAGCTCATTATTTTGGGGGCTGGTTGCCTTGGAGATCTTTTTAAATAAGTGACTTCTGGTACTTTTTCTGGCACCTCTCGGTGTTAATTGCCTTCTTACATTAAAAAAGAAAAAAGAATCCAACATGTGAGAAAATATAATGAAAGGGTGCTTTGCATCAGGTCAGTCGGTGTAGATTTTTGAGTACACATAAGGAAGAAAACAAGTATGGGTTCCAATTTTCCCCCCTAGGGTGATCTTCGGTAATCATCCAACTGCGCTTCTCCCTGGAGCTCTGTTTCCACAACGCTTACAAAGCGAGTACTGAATCACAGGCTCCTAAATATCTTATAACTTGGGTGGCAAAAATAATGAGGCAAATGAAGAAGCTTCCAACAATGAAATTTCTGGACAGTGTAGAACTACCTAGGGACAACTTTATAGGTATTAAAAGAGAGGTTTCCTTTTGTGTTGGCAAGAAGGGTCTCTTTTGAACCTGAAGCATCAATGAGCTGTTACATCCACACGATTTGGCTGCCCCATCAAAAGGAACATTGCTATGAGGCTTAGAGATGGAATAGTATTCTGGATTCTTAGAAGTGGGATAGTATTCTGGGTTGGTTTTGCTTATGAAAAATCTGCAAAGGCCAAGTTTTTTTCTCTTATTTTTCTAAAGCTGCTTTACGGTTGGTTTCCCAATTCCTGTCTTGCAAAGTGTAAGATGGAGCAGCTATCAAGGATTGTGCTTGTAATATATCGACACAATTCTTTGGCTAGCCAAGGCTAGGTTTTCCTAAGACCGTTTCTGTTAGTGTAAGCGTTTTTGAAGACGTGAATTTTGTTCCGTTTCTTTGAATGAATTGGGGTACCTATTGGAGATTGCCCAGGAGATAGGACTTCAGTTGGTCATTGAGTACAGCGAGTTGAAGCTTTACGATTGTTCTTTAAATAGCAGCAGCTTTGGTTGGTTCCCATAGCAATGAGAAATCGGGGAACTTACTGCTCTTTACTTGTTCTAACCCTTGAAAAATGTCTTTTCCCCTTTCTTAAAGGATGAGAAGCTCACTGTTAACCAAGATCTTCCAGTGCATGATGGGAAACCACATATTGTCCACTTCCAGTACAAAGTTACGGAAGTAAAGGTCTCCTCCTGGGATGCAGTGCTATCCAATCAGAGTCTTTTTGTGGAAATTCCTGATGGCTTATTAGCTGAAGGGAGCAAAGAAGGGTAAGACATGTGCAAGACTCCCACAGATTACGCCCCAAGGAACATAATCACCAATAGGAACAGGTTGCGGGCGCCTGACTTCTCCTACAAGTGCTGTGCACAGATTTATCTCTCTTTAAGCTCCTAGTATTTTGAAGGTGGGGGTGGGGGGGTGGGGAAGCATCAGTCCTGCCGCTGAATATTGATTTGCCGTCCAAAAAAAGCTCACGCTGTTACATTTTCCCTTTGGATTAAGCAGGCTAGAGCCTTTCAGTTATAAAGAGGCTTCAGCTAGTTTATTCTTTCCTTTTGTCATAATTCTTTGATCGGCGGAATTTCCCCTGTCAGCGTGCTTTAAGTACAATTGCATAACTGATTAATTATAGCCAGCTAAAATAAGCAGCTTGGAAGTTATAATTAAAATGGATGTTAACAAAATCCCTTCTAAGTTAAAATCTCTGCTGCTTTCCGCCTCCGATTAAAACCTTGTTGATCTGCTACTTGCTCGATCAGTTAGCAAAGATAGCCTTGGACCAAAGCGAGAAGAGCAGTTTGTCCTGTGCCAGGTAATTTCTATAAGGCTATTAAATGGATAACCTGAAAACCATCTGCAATGTGACACTATTCCCTAACGCAGGCAGGCACCCACAGAGGATTGTTATATAGCTTAGTATTTGTTTAAGGCTAGCTGCAAAGAGAGATGGTTATGTAGGCGTTGGGTTCATTTATCCCCTCCAAGGTTATGGATTATACATCCATCTCCTAGCCCACTGCCTCGGAGTTGGACGTAGCTTGGCCTGAAGTAGGAGACCCCTTGCCCCTCCCTGGACACATTCCA
This sequence comes from Pantherophis guttatus, assembly GCF_059756535.1. NCBI lineage: Eukaryota > Metazoa > Chordata > Lepidosauria > Squamata > Colubridae > Pantherophis > Pantherophis guttatus. The sequence goes on from NC_142075.1 coordinate 20,254,315, forward strand.
TAGGATGTCTCTTGTGATAACCATCTACTGGTCTGCATTTCAAATGCAAACTTTAAATCCAGACCTCAGTACTTGAAATGTTATGGATTTCCTGCCTGAACAGGGAGTGTTACTAGAAGACCTTTAAGGTCCTTTCCAACTCTATTCTGTAAATGTCCCCATTTCCTCTTTGGATTTCTGTTTTACACAGCTGTGCTCCCCTGCTGTGCAAATAACCAACCACTCAGCAGGCATGCGTGGTTAGTATCTTGACCAACTTTCCTTTCCCTTCCCCACGTACTGTGCAGCCTGTTTTCCTCCGCAGAGTCTTTCTTGCCCAAGTATCAGTACCAGGGGTGCTATCCAGCAGATTCTGACAGGTTCTGGAGAACCGGTAGCGGAAATTTTGAGCAGTTCGGAGAACTGGCAAATACCACCTCTGGCTGGCCTCCGAGTGGGGTAGGAATGGAGATTTTGCAATATCCTTCCCTCTGGAGAGGGAATGGAGATTTTGCAGTATCCTTCCCTTGCCACACCCACAGAACAGGTAGTAAAATTTGAATTCCACCACTGATCAGTACCGACACTGGGGGAACGATTGCAGGGACACACCATCCGAGATGAACATGATGGAATTATTTAGCAGTTTAGCTGAGTGTAACCTTCTCTTTTCTCCCCACCTGCCAGATTATTAGCGCTGTTAGAATTTGCTGAAGAGAAAATGAAAGCAAGTTATGTCTTTATTTGCTTTCGAAAAAGCAGAGAAGACAGAGGTAAGTGCTCCCATCCTCTCGTTCTTTCACGCAGGCAAACGTTAGCAGCAAAAATTGGGTCTCTCATTCATTCTCATTCGTGGGTGTGGATTTTCTCCTTCCAGTTGAGTACTAACGATTCAGGGTATAATTGCTACCGATAGAGACTTAAATTGCCAGCGTAATTTTCTCTCCCCATTAAATTTCTGTGATAAGAGTCAGGATTCCACATTGGAGTATCTGCTGAATGACAACAAGCAGTATCGCACCTGTCTTGATGTGCTGCGCATGGCTTGGGCCACTTGCAGCCCTCATCACGAGCAGAGCAAACTCACCTTTGTTCATAATGTGACTTTGATGAATTGATTGATTGATTGGACAGCATACAGGTAGTCGACTTAACGGTTCATTTAGTGACCATTTGAAGTTACAACGGCATTAAAAAAGGTGACTTATGACCATTTTTCACACGACTGTTGCAGCATCCCCATTAGTCACATGATCAAAATTTCAGGCGCTTGGCAACGGATTCATATTTACGACCGTTGCAATATCCCAGCGTCATGTGATCCATCGCCTTTTGCAACCTTCCGACAAGCAGTCAACGGGGAAGCCAGATTCACTTAACAGCCGTGTAACTGACTTAAGGACTGCTGTGATTCACTTAACAAATGTGGCAAGTAAATGGGGGCAAAACTCACTTAACCGATTTCTCACTTAGCAACAGAAATTTTGGGCTCAATTGTGGTTGTAAGTCGAGGGCTACCTGTATTCTAGGGCCAGTTACCAATTGTCTTGCAACACAGGACAGAAAATTAGGACGGGCTGCACAAGTTACACGAAGGATAGGGCTGGTTTGGGAAACAACAATTGTGTTGTGCCCTATGTAAACAAGAGATTCAGAGCATTGGCTTTGTATTTATCTGATCTTGCACATTTTCTTCTTGTTTTGGCAGCTCCGTTACTGAAGACATTCAGTTTTCTGGGTTTTGAAATTGTGAGGCCTGGTCATCCTTGTGTCCCATCACGGCCAGATGTGTTGTTCATGGTCTACCCCCTGGATCAGGTCTCTTCCGATGATGATGATGACGATTAGACCTAGTGCAGCATTTCAGTGGGGCCTGGACATGCTTCAAGGACGAGAGGGGGCTAAAAGGCCTCTTCTGAGGAAAGGGAAAACAAAATTCTTCTGGACTGAAACTGCATTTCTTATTGTTAGAGTGACCTGTATATCTTCTGAGTTGACTTTTCCATTGAAATGTGTTACCTAGCGAATAATATAAAGTCTGCACATGTAATTGCACAATAGTAAATGGAAGGTAAATGGAGGTCTGGGGCCCGCTGTTAAGCCTAGCGAAGACATCTGCCCGGCCACCCGGTGGCTACGGAGCCCACACAGACGGAGAGAGGGAGAAGCCTCAGTTCCTTGTTACATACATGTTGGGCTTATCTATTAGTTTGGATATTTGGCTTTCATTTCAAATGCATATTTATATGTTCACTCAGACTCTTAAGCAGGGGGATGTTTTGAGTGTGGAAATATGAGGAACATTCGCTTTTTCTTTTCTTTTCTTGGCAAATAGATGACGGCACCACTGGGTTAACCAATACCTCTGGGGTTCCGAGAAACTCTTTATCCTCTTTCCAGCTTTATTAGGTTAGTATTAACTCTAGCGCAGCTTCATTGAGGAGGAGGAGGAGGAGGGGATAAAAGAAGGGTGCAAAGCTGGCCTTGCTTCTGAAGTGCATTGCCACCCTTTTCTGGGGAAATGGAGAGAGAATCAAGTCAAATCAAGCTCCCCCTCCCTTTATTTTTTGGAAGACTGTCTGGCCCCCACACTGAAGTCTATGGATTCCGAAAAACCTTAGGCAACTTGATTTTGACACTTAATTAGACTTCCATCTTATGCGTCCTCAAAATGCATCGGAGACGTTTCCTTAAAAGTAGTTCATGTAATTGAGATCTCCTTTCCTCATCCTTCCTTCAAATGCCCCCCTGGGAATATTAGATGACTGCTATCATGCTTTCTTTTAAAACAGCCAGTTCCTTCAAACTTCATTCACAATATACAATTCTAAAAACTCTTTTGTCTTATTTACTTGTGTTATCCAAAGCACTTTTCGCTTCTTTGGCATTCATCTTGTGCAAAATGGGAGCCATCTGGCTATCATGGAAGGGAAACCCTAAAAAAAACCCAAACACCTGGGGATGCACCATAAGCTGCTGCCTCTTTGGAGGAAATTCTTCTTAGTATCCAGTTATAGTCTGTGTCTTGATTTGCCTCACTGCATTTTAGGGCAGCATAAGTTATTTTTCAGCCTTTTAAGCGCCTGCTGGTTGGAGGGGAGTATCTCATATCAGATCTTTGGCTGGTTTCTGTACCGGGATGGGGGCAGGGAGTGGGGGACAACATAGGACTGATTATCATGAGGATAAAACAAAACTCTCTGCATCATCTCACAATTTTTGCTCGTAAAATGCCAGATCTCACAACTGCAGGCTTTAATATTAGCCATAACCTGAACATTTATTGCAATAACCTATTGATAATGGAAGGGAAAAAAGATAATGGAATAGGTAGACAATGGAAGGGAAGATACTCCTCACATAGGTTTGTCTTTTAGGGTTACCTGGCTATTTAATAAGCGATTTAATCTGCACTGTCCAGTTAAGGGAAAACCATCTTGTGACATGAACCAACAACTCATTGAGCCAAGAATTATACACCAGTTGGACAGACTACCAGCTGGTAAAGTTGGCTTCTACACTCACCACACCTTTTGACTGATGAGGCTACTTCTCTGTCTTTAAATTTAAATTCCTGAATATATTGCCCTTGCAAATTATGACATCTAAAAACGATACCTCACTTGTTCTGCTTGCTTTCCTGGCTGTGGCCATCATAGGCCAGCTAGATCCTAAATTATACTGGCCTCTTAATCTTTAAAATATTTGTGCTTACTGGTTTTTTCCAGATTTCTAGCCTATACAACAGAATTGTAGCTTTTTAAATTCAAGCTTCATAATGTCCCCATTTTCTTTTGCTTCAGTGTGTTACAAGAACTGCTTTTCAGTTCCTTTCATCCAACTCTAATTAATCTTTAGAGGGACAAAATCATATTTAAAGACATTTCTACAGAACCCAGGAAATAGTTCAATAAAATTCAGAGTCTTTGATCAAGGGCTATTCAAAATGCAATTTTTGAGAAAAAGGGAAAAAATTCTTCTCCCCATTGTTACATTTACAAGCTTGTTCTATTTAGGAAGGTACATATTTGGCAGAGAATAAAAATATTCACTAGTGCTACCAAATTTTCTTCCCCTCATTTGTTACTACCGGTATTTATCTCATTCTGAGTGTAGGAAAAAAAGAAAACGCATTTAGTTGAACTTTAGCCATAATGATACCCAGTTTGCAGAATAAAGTTGTTGCTCATGAATATTCTCGGCTTGTTACAACTTCCTTGCAGTGGATATTAGATGAGCCAATAAAATATCCTATATAGTGCCTTGGTTCAAAAGCCTTTTTGGGAGGGTTTGGATATATAGATATCTTCCACGAGCCCAGCTTTTTTGCCCTTTGCTTATGACCTACGTTAAAAGCCATATGACAACTGAATTGGCATGAAAGGTGAAAAAAACATGGCTTCTTATTCAGTTCCCAGGCACATCCTCAGACTGAGTTGTTACCCAAAGGATTGAACTCGACACCCCTTGTGCCTATCCTCATCTGCAGTTCTATTTATCTGTGGAATACCAGACTGGAAAGGGCCAAACGTTAATTTGTTTTGTGAAATACCAATATTTGAGAGAGTAGCATGAAACATTTCCCCACCATTTCCACTCCTGGTTTTTTTTTTTAACATTGGCTTATGCTTTCCTCTAGAGCAGTGTTTCTCAACCTTGGTAGCTTGAAGATGGGTGGACTTCAACTCCCAGAATCCACCAGCCAGCACCGCTGGCTGGGGGATTCTGGGAATTGAAGTCCACCCATCTTCAAGCTTCCAAGGTTGAGAAACACTGCTCTAGACTATATCTTTGGTTTTTAATTCTCCACTCAGGAGGTTCTGCAAAGGGGGGGGGGATCCCTAGTGAACAGTAGGCTGCAAAGAGCTGTCTGCTTACTAGATTGATCCAGCTGCCCAGGCCACTAATGCGCGACCTCCGTGTAACTTGCACAACTGCAGAAGCAGCTTGGAACCTGAAAATGTATTTCTAGCCCTTAACACAAGTTGGGAGGTGCACTAACGTCAGTTAAATAATTTTTTTTAACACAAATATGACTATCTGTATTTTTTTTTAAAAAAAACAACAACAACAGCAATACACTAACACCAATACAAACAAAAGGCCAAAAGCTTCGCATGCACCCAACAGGGCAAGGATCCTGCTGCTGAGGTAGGCCATTTCTTATACGAATTACCTTACCTAGTAAGGTCAGGAGCATAAAGTCGGGCCCGAAAGAAAACTGGAGTGGACTCCTTATCTCAATTTTGACAAGAGCTTGCTACAACAATGGTGCTTCTGTAAAGGCCTCCCCCCTCAAAGTAGGTACCCTGAGGTTTGTTCACTGACGCCGCACCTCTCGTCAGGAGTTTGCACGGCTCGTATTTTGGCTGTTGTATTTTGTGCCTACCTGAGTCACGAATTCATAAGACCCATATCAAGGTGGGTGAGCGTTCACTCTTGCTATTGAACTTTCTTACAGGACTACGCTGCTAAGAGAAGGCTTGCAACCTCCCAACGTTCTTGCCTTCGAGGGCGGCCTCTCGTCTGGGTTTAGAGAGATCCTAGTTCAGGGGCTCTCCAAACTTGGAAGACTTGAGGACTTCAACTCCCAGAATTCCTCAGCCGGCTTTCCTCAAGCAAAACTGGCTGAGGAATTCTGGGAGTTGAAGTCCACAAGTCTTCCAAGTTGCCAAGTTTGGAGACCCCTGTCCTAGGTCATGGTTCTAAGGCAACTCTTGGAAGGCCTCCTCCCTGCAGAAGATGCGGAAGGGCAAGCAAGTGCCAGAAGGGCAGAGAGAGAATGCCACACGGCAACACTGCGCAATGTGCTTTTAAGACAGTGGGAATCTCTGTCAAAGGAGACTTGTGCCGGAGATAAAGCAGCCTCTGCTGCCCCCTCCCTCCCCCAGGTACTCTGACGAAGCTCCGTGAGACCTCGAGCTTGGGAAAGGGAGGGGGGGGGGTTAGACAAAAAAAACCCTGACAAATTTCAAACAATTCCTTTTTACAGTATATACAAAGTCCAAGAGGCAGAGGGTGGCCTCGCGCAAACATACAGACGGGAACAGAAAGACAAGAGCTGGGAAGTTGCACCGCCGAGACACACGTACAGCACCCGTTCCTTAAGAGTCAGCTTGGGGAGGGCAAGGCTGGGCCTCCTTTACCCTTCCAACTGACAGGCCTGCAGGAAACAAGGGGAAGGGGGTGGGGGGGCAGAGCTCCAGTCAGATGGGTCCCTTGAGGGCACTGGCAAGGGGCAGGGAACGAGAGAGACGGCCAGGCAAAGATCCGGCAACGCACAGAAAGGGGCCTCTGTTCTGCACGGGGACTAGCAACTGTTGCCAGCCCAGGGGGCATTCAGCAGGAGGGAACTGCTTCTTGCCTGCTTACCCGTGTAGAAGCTGCAACCCGCAGCAGGGCTCTGCAGGAGGCTGGCGGGTCACTAGGTGTGCCCTCGTGGTCTCAGCAAGGTCAAAACTTGGTTATTTCAAAACTGCAGGGCCCAGCCAGCCCTTAGCTTCGTTCCTTGCCGGGAAGGGAGGGTTTTCCAGGCGTGGGGAAGGGCCTGAAAAATCAAGCAGCCCTGCCCAGACGATCATGCCACGCTGTGGCAGCCAGGCTTCCTTTCCTCTGTGCAAAGGGCTGGGGAAGACAGGAGCGACAGGCGCCCTTCAAGCAGAGAGGAGCCACCTGACTGCTGGGCCACCGTGGGTGGGTGGGGCCCGACAGAAGCAGGACCAGCCTGCCCAAAGGCCATATTGTAGCGGTACTGAGAGGCTGTTTGTGCCGGGGAGCAAAGCAGCCGCTGCCTTGCCACACGCGAGTCCCGCCAGCAGGGAGAGGGGTTAGAAAAACGGCTGGTGGGACGGCCTTTCGGAGAGCAGCAGGCCCCAAGGCAAAGTGCTACAGAGAAGTTCGATAACCGTTCCTGACATGACTCGGGCTGGTGGCAGGCCTGGTGGCCTCCCTGCTTCCTCCCCTGTTTCCCCAGGCCAGCGTGAGGCAGGAGGGCCTCGTCTTTCCGGTGCTCTTTGCGAGAGTCCACCTACCTGCTTGTGCCAAGTGACTAGTTCTCACCAATGAAAAGAGTTGAGGGAAAAAAAAAAAAAAAAGAACCCCCAAACCCACCATCTGGACGTTCTCTTCGGCCAATTCTGGAATAGCTTTCTCGGCTGCAGCCCAGGAACAAGAGGGAGCCTTGAGTGGAACTGAAAACTCAGGCGCTCTTCCTCCCCAACGTATTTCCAAAGGTCCTGTGATGTCACGCTGCTTGGCCCACGGTCCCCGTCCTCTTTCCCAGAAGAGTTCTGGAAAACGGCCAGTCACCCCAAGTCAGATGAATAAATATTTCGGCAAGTCCCAGCTCCATAACTCAACTCGTATGGGGCTCAGCGTGTGTGTATGTGTGTGTTGAACAGGGGAGGGGCAGAGTCTGCATCACACTGTGGCAGGACCATCAAGCAGAACAATCAACACCATTCAACTGATGTCTTAATGCAGTTTCCAGCGCTTCCTCATGTGAGCCAGTCACATATCTTGGTACAGCCCGGGTTACCTTATCAGTCATGTCCTGTTGAGAAGAGAAAAGGGGGGGGGGGGATGTTTGTCAGCAAACTCAATCTCAGCCACAGGGTGGAGCCAGAGTAACAGCAGCTGGGAAGGTGGACTTGGGAGATCTGGCCTTCCCAGCTGGAGCAGCAGGTGGGCTTAGAACTAGGAAGTGGGCAGTTCTGTGGTTAAGAGAAGCGACTGCAAGCAATGCTAAGTCTTACGGCCATGGCCCAATTTTTAATTTTATCAAAACCGAACAATGGGAAAGCAGTCCCAAAGGTGCTTTTTCCGAAAGGCAACTGGACTTTCTTCTTCTTGTTTTTCCTCTTGAAAACATTTTGCTTCTCATCCAAGAAGCTTCTTCAGTTCTGGTCAGGTTCTTGGATGAGAAGTAAAACATTTTTGAAGGAAAAAAAAAAAAAATGATGACAAGAAAGTCCAGTTGCCTTTTGGAAAAGCACCTTTGGGACAACTATGACCTGAGAATCTCCGTAGACAATAGGAAAGCAGGTCTCAATTGGGGGCCAGGAGGTACAGATACATCTGGGGTAGAATAATGTGGGGACGAAGACAGTTCCATAGCTGTCACCTGTGCCACAACTGGATTCTTTACTTAGGACTTTGCCACAAGAAAATAAGGGTGCTGAAGCCACTTTATATGTTGCCAGTCCCCTTTGGTTTATAAGTGATGCTCTTCCTAGAATCTGAAGGGGGGTGAAGCCAGCAATGAAACCGTCGCCCTTGTTCCTCCCCACAGCCACCAAGGCAGGTGTGTTCGGGTGTCCTTACCATTTTCACCTTCGGGGTGGGGGATAGAGGGAAGGAGCAGGACCTTGCTGACTGGCAACAATGGCTGTAGACGAAAGACCTGTAGAGGAACAGCAAAGATATCCCCAAAGACCGTTAAAACCACAAACGTGGCTACATAAATTGAATCAATCAATAAAAACTGAATTTGGAATCCTGACCCCCGCCCCACTCCCAAATCACACCCCTCTCTGCAGAAGCACTCACCTGTTGCATAGGGCAAGTTATACTGGGCTGGGAGCAATGAGTAGCCCAAGTGGTGGTGATGGTGATGCGTAGACATCAGACGCTGTGAAGGGGAGGAGCGAGGCCGGTCAACGCTTCTCTCAGCGCCACTGGCTCCCCCTAGGCTGCTGCAGCCTGCGCTGCTTCCTCCTATCCCGCAGCCGCTGCGCTCCTGAGAGGCCTTCTCGCTTATCTGTACGGTAAGCAGAAAAACAGACGGGTTTGAAGGCCCAAACATGAATCTGTAAGGAATGGCAGGCCATCCTGGGCAGATTTTTGACGCTGCCTTGCAATTGTTGGATTTCTCCAGTCCCTGTAAACTCCAGCCACCAGGCAGGACAAGTGCATCATCATCTCCTCCAATCATGGTAGGATCCACGAGAGAAGAGCCACAGGTTCTGGTCCAATCATGGTAGGATCCATGAGAGAAGAGCCACAGGTTCTGAGCCAGACTTAACCAAAAGGCCCAGCGCTGAGAACTAGTTAATGCAGCACCAAATAAACTCACCGTTGGGGATTTGCTCTTGTAGTGGCTGGCGTGTTGCTGCAAGATGTCCAGGGCCTTGGATTCAGAGCTGGATTTACAGCCGATAATAGGACTAGCTCGAGATTTTTCGCTCTCTTCGCTTCCCGAGGATTTGCTGCCGTACGGGGAGAATGAGTAGCTGGAAGGAAGGTAAGAGCCTGCGGGAGAGATACCAGTCAGCATTTCTACCCTGGGTTTGTCAGAAGAGCCAGCCACCCAAAGAAACCAACTGACGTCATACATTCTACAGGGAAAAGATGAGAAAAGGAAAGGCTTTGACTCAAGGTTGGCAGTAGGAGAAGTTTTAGGAGATGTCATTCCACCCAGTCTTCTGGTTTTATATTCCTAGATCATCATTAGCTGCTAAGACAAAATTACCAAGTTCGAATGCTTGGGGCACACAGGCTAATATAACCGATACACACACAAAAACCCTTTTAGGGTCCTCCATAATTTAAAAAAAATGAGCAGGGGACCCGAAGGGGGGGGAAAAGAAAAAAGTTTTAGAAATGCTGCCATAAGCCAGGTAAAGATAAATTCTCTGCAACTGAGGGAATGGGGTCTGAATTCCCAGGAAAGGAATTCCAGGGGAGAAAGAAACATCTCAGTTCAGATCGTCTGTTTGAGGGAAAGCGGGTGAAGATGGCTCCTCCCTCATAATTCCCAGAATATATGCTTTATGGAGATGGAAGTTTGCTTTAGTTTGACAAGATTCTGTCTACGGGTGAGGAACACTAAAGAAATCTGCTTGGAATAATCCTGATGTGTCTTTCTTGGTTTTTCGGAGCCTGACAGCATCTTGATCTTATGGTGAGACATCTCCCCATATCTGTCTATCTGAGCTCAATTCCCTCATTTTATTCACCTGTACCTGTAATCACAGGGTTCCCTTTCAATTTCCCCCTACCTGGATAGTTCTGCATCATGACGGTTGGCATGCCACGATAACTGGGATGGCCGGGGTCGTACGACTGACTGTAGGAGTAGCCGTGCATGTAGGGGATGTAGGACTGGTGCTGGGTGAGGGGGGAGGACACGGGCACATGGGTGCCGGATCTGGCGTCTTTCCCCATTAAGCGCGAGTCCTCGCTGGAAGGCATTTTGCAGTCAGAGTTGATGCTCTCTTTCCCGTCTTCCTTCCCGAGGGATTCTTTGCCGCGGCTCCTCTCCTCTTTTAACTTTCGCTCCCTCTCTTCCTTCCACCGCTCATCCTCCATTTTGATGTCAGGGTATTTAGCAGGGTAAACATATGTCCACATGCGGGGTTCGGCCTCCTGCAGCAACATAAGGTTGAGTCAGTCAGGTGACTAGCAATTCCACAGCCCAGAAGTTGCCATATTGGAAGCTGGGGGAACCTCAGGTGGAGTATTTAAAAAATAAGAGTCCATGGAAGCAATTCTATATTCACATGGATCCAGAGGTGGGTTTCAACAGCTTCTGACCAGTTCTGGAGAACTGGTAGAGGAAATTTTGAGTAGTTTGGAGAAGCGGTAAATACCACCTCTGACTGGCCCCGCCCCCATCTATTCTCTTCCTCCCGAGTCCCAGCTGATCGGGAGGAAATGGGGATTTTGCAGTAACCTTCCCCTGGCGTGGGGAGGGTATGGAGATTTTACAGTATCCTTCCCCTGCCACGCCCACCAAGCCATGCCCTGCCATGCCCAGAGCCGGTAGAAAATATTTTTTGAAACCCATTACTGCATGGATCCCTCCCACTTTACTTCTGGGCTTTTTGGCTTTTCATCTACCAATCAAATGCCTCTCTGAAGCATCGCATAACATTCACCAAAATTCTAAAATTCTAGTTACGTTAACAAGCAGAAGTAAATATACATTATAAATTGTTCATTTCTATTGATTAATGTTACTTAATTTATTATCACTGGTCAACGTCATTTAAGACTGAGCAGTGAGATGGTCCAGTTTTCGAAGCACCGATCAAAGTAAGACAAAAGCTACGCAATTCTCATGCTTTTTCTGCTGTGTGCATCATTAAACAATAGCTCCTCTTCATCTATTTGGCTGCCCAAAAATCAAGCATTAATGTGGGTGGGGAGAGTGATTAAAATGCCACCCAGGGTGAATTAAATATCAACAAATCTGAACCAACCAGCTATAGTTGTGCTAGCCGTACTTATTTCGGCAGAGATTCCAAGATCCAGAAACCCAGGAAACCAAATAAGCATCCACATTAATGCTGTTGTCACTTCCTCTCCATCTAGTTTTCTGCACCCAGGAATTAGTCATTCTGACAACCACCTCTCCCAGTTCAACCACCCGGCATCCTCCTTGTCCTCCTCATTTACCTGTCTGTACCAAAGTACCGGGTCCACCTCAGCCTGCCGACTACAGTCCAAGCCTGCCTTTGAGTCTGCCGTCTCTTTGGCAAGATGGCTTTCGTTTAATTTTCCCTTGAGGCCTTCTAGAGTCTGGCCTTGGAGTTTTGTGGAGTCCTCTAATTTGGGGATAATGACCGACTTGGCTACGTCACTTCCTTGATCCTTGGCCTTATTGAGTCCAGGTTTGACCAGGTCAGTTAAGCTGGGTGCTTTGGTCAGAGTGGGTGGGAGAGAAGCCTTCTGCTTCCACTCCTCCTTCAGGATCACTTCTCTTTCCTTCAGTCCCAGGTCCACCTTTTTGTCCAGCGCACGCTGCTGCTGCTGCTCCAGACTCTGGCGCTGCTTCTGCTGGTCTTCGTACTGTTGCCGATAGGTTGGGTTAGTGCTGAGCAAGTGGGCGTGATAGCCTTGCTCGCTGTAGCCGTAGGGAGGCACGTAGGCGTATTGGTTGTAGTACAGGGACTGCATGTACATGTTGGACCTCTGCTGGATGACCGACGGCTGCTGGCTTGAGGGACCCAACTCGGCCTTCTTCTCCTCACAAGCCTCGTTCTTCACCTTTACCTCTGGGCTTGGTGGCTCTTCATCTTTCTTCAGCTTCAGGGCCTGGCTATCTATGGACGTTTGGTTGCTGGGATTAATGGGGCTGGGGCTTGACTGGGCATAACCTGGTGAATAGTAGGCCTCAAACCCTTGGTAATAAGGAGATTCCTTGTTCTGGGGCTGAGAAGGGAAGAGGGCTTTCTTGGCCCCTTCCTTGGCAATTTGATCAGGGTCCTTGGCCTTCATGCTCTCCAGCTTCCCTTCCCCGTCCTCCCCGGCATCTGAGATGTCAGAGTAGGCCGGGCTATTCGTTTTCACAGAGCTGGCTTCGGCTCCGTTTTGGGTGACCACGTGAAGTGGAGTCATGGGCTGTGCGGGGGCTGTGCTGCTATCTAGCCGGCTGGTCCCTCCGATGGATGGGCTTGGGGCATTGTCAGTGAAACTGTAGATTTTATCTGCCTCGGCCTTGATGCTGGCGAGGCGGCTCTGGTGTGGGTCGGAGGAGCCATTGAGAAGGCTTTCTCCCTTTGTCCCGAGATCGCTGGGCTCCCCACGGAAGGGGCTCTTGCCTTCCTCAGCCCGACACCCTTTCCCAGGGGTCAAGGGGCTCTCCACTTCCTTGGGTTCCTTTTTTTTCTTGTCCTTCTTCTTCTTGTCCTTGACAGGGGTCAGTGTTGGGCTGACTGTGAAAGGCTCACCCATTACAGTTGGTTTAGGCTGAATGGGCTTCAGCTGAGGGCTGTTAGGCATGGCCTGGACGACGGTCGTGGTGAGACCCGTGGAGGAACCAGGGCTGGCAGCGGTGAACGTGGCTGCCTGGAAGGTGTAGATCTGAGGTGGAATGGCTGGGGCAATGGGTCGGGCGGACTTGATGCTCTTCGAACTGATCTTCTCGGGCTTGATGCTGACCAGCTTTTTCGTCTTTTCTTTGTCACCGGTCCTCTTTTCTACCGAGTCAAAGCCGTCATTGCTGGTCTCATCGGGTATCAAAGGACCATCCTCGGAACCGTCGTTCGAAAGAGCACCAGAATCGGGATCTCCTTCGGCACCTAATTTCTTTTTGCAAGTGGCTTTGAGGTTGAACTTGTTTGATGGCGAGGGACTGTGCGGTTCTATCAGCCGCACTTTAGGAGTAGTCGAACGGGCTGGTGAAAGGGAGCCCTTCTGGCTCCCGGAAGCACCGTTGCAGCTGGTCAAGTCAGCTGGAAGAGAGGATTCCTCTCCATACTCGCTATCCCCATCGGCCTCAGGCTTGCTGTCGTCATCCGTGTGCGCATGGGCCTGGTGATACTTGAGTCCATTAATGTGCTTGTATTTTTTGCTGCAGTTGGGATGGGGGCAGTCAATGAGTATAGGAGAGGGACAGTTCCTATCCAAAATAGCAGGCTCCACTTTGATGGCTGTGGTGGCTGCTGCTGCCGCAGCAGCTGCCGCCACAACTAGAGGTGTCGTCGTTGAGCCCATGGAGTTTGTGCGGACACGTTTGCTTCCCTTGGAGTCCTCAGAACTGGAATTCACTTCCATGTCAGAGAGAGGCTTGCTCTTTCGCTTGGTCACGGATGAAGGGCTGGCCTTGACCTCTTCCGAAGTGCCACTGGGGGGAAGGCGGTGTTCCGAAGAGTTCTGGCTTCCTCGGCGTCCTTTGCTGTTGGTCCCTGCCCGAGTTTTGCTACTGTTGCTGGAGCTTTTGGTATCCGTGGCTGTTGTGCTTTCGGCCACTGGAGGGTTGCTGTTGGGACGCACACGCTTGCCTCTCCCACGGCCATTCCGCATCTCCAGGTCACTTGTGGGAGAGTCACAGAATCTAGGAGGCAGCAGAGCAGAAGTTAAGAAAAAGCACTGAGTGTAGCCCTTGAGCCATTCTCTCTCTCTGCAAGTGACTCTCTATCAAGTGAGTGATTAGACTACAGTACTGCAGGCTACTTCTGCTGCCTGCCGGCTGCCTGCAATTTGGCAGTTCAAATCTCACCAGGCTCAAGGTTGACTCACCCTTCCATCCTTTCGAGGTGGGTAAAATGAGGACCCAGATTGTTGGGGGCAAGAGGCTGACTCTGTAAACCGCTTAGAGAGGGCTGTAAAGCACTGTAAAGCGATCTATAAGTCTAAGTGCTTATTGCTATTACTATCTCCCAAAGCTAGAGGGTTAGCATCAAGGCAGTGGCAGCATCCTGGTTGTTTGTACTAGCCAAGCTCAAACCTGAGTTTTCCAGCTTTTAATACCTCATATCTCTAGCATTCAAAGACAAAGAGAGGTTTCGGAATAAGCACAGTCCCCACCTGACAAGTCGTTGTAAAATCCATTATTTAACCTTTCCCAATTCCCTCTTAGTAATTCAATAAAAAGTCACACAATAGTTCAATGGGCTCAGTTGAGACGCAACACTGATTGGTTTCCTAGGTAGAAATTGCCTCACCAGCCTCCCACGCAAAAATGAAAAGGCTCGTTACTCAAGGCAAGTTTCCTTCAAAACCTGTAGCTGCTTGAGTTCTTATGTCACACTGATTTTTTTTTTTTAAAAAAAATAGTGGTGGACTAGGACACACATTGCAAGAGGAAGTAAGGGCACAGTCTGACAGTTTCTCAATATTCCCTAAAATTAGAGTATTTTCTCTAGCAGACCCCTCCCCCCCTTGCCCCTCCCCCTAGAGCTCACGAATGAGCACATACTATCAGCACGCAGCAAGAGAGTCTCCTCATGTTGGGTTTTACCTGGGTGGTGCCCAATCGTGTTGTGTGCAATCCAGTAGTGTACCCACATATGTCTTATTCCTCCAGGTAACGTTCACCACCAGCATGCCTGTGAGGAGGAAATAGAAGATTGTGAATTCCCAGGTCTTTAGGGGGCCAGAAACATTTCCCCATCTTTTCCCATCGTTCTCAACCACAGTACAAAAATATCCCTGCCAAACAAGTCAGAACAAGTGTGGGTGGTGACTAAAATTCTATGTAGCTACTCAAATCTATTCTGTGTAGCTAAGTCAGCAGGAGAACCTAGCCAGTATTTCCTTTGGGTTCACTACTATTTATTTCTTTCATATAGGAAGATCCTCCCAGCTCTAAAAGCTACCGATTGCAAAAACTACAGACCAGACTCATAATGTTGTTGAGCTTGGATAAACATAAAGACACTTCTGCAATAATGTCAAGAAAATGGCAAGGATGCCATCACTCAGAATCAATTTTGACTTGGAAAGCATTTCTACTCATTGACCTTGATGGGGGTAACGTTAAATAACAGATATTTTTGATCAAGCCAAAAGCCAAGCTGGTTCAGCAATTTTTTCCACCGTGTTCAATCAAAAGTGCCTTTGGAAGCTTTTAGAACACAATTTGCAATAAAGCAATTGGTAGTGAGGAGCACCATCCCAACCCTTAAGATGATAGATGCCATATCTATGAATTGTAGTGAGTTTTGCAGATAATTTTTCCTGGTACAGACTTCAATGATCACTTAGATTACCTTGGGATACCTGCTATATATTCTCTGCAGTGACAGCTGCTCTCTGGATTAGGGTTAGGGTCTCCAGAATTGGAGACCCTAACTGATCCCTAATCCATACATCATCAGCTTTTCACATCCTGGTGTATTTATATAATTATTTTCAAGGTCTTATAATAAAAGGCCTAATAGTTTGTCTAGTTCCTTAATTAGTTTATTTTTTTGGATCAAAGTTAGGCTGTGAAAGCGGTATCATGCATGGCTCTGCTTTTCTTCATTCAGTTCCTAGCAAACTCTCTTCACAGTGAGTCAAACCAGTTCTTCTTCAATGTAATATGATGATTAGTCCTGTTTACAGTAGACTGCTTACATTTCTCTTGTGGTTTGCCATTCTGGGATAACTGCCTTTGGGGGTGTGCTCTCTGCTGAAGTAGATCAGCAAAAGCTCCCTTGATTGTTAAGAGTAATAAGGATTGGGCTAATGCGGGAGATAATACAACCTCCTTCCATAAATAGGGTCCTATATTCATTTGGTGCAAGTGTACAAGCATGGCACCTCATCTACTCTCTATATTACCAACCTTTCCTAAATTACTGTTCAACAATCAAAAGTCTCATAATGAACGGCAAAGCATCCCCAGCCACAAGTTTCCCGTTACCAAAAAGCAAAAACAAACAAATACTCTCCATTGAGTCCTAGTTTACATTTACATACCCTGTTTCCCCCCAAATAAGACATCCCCTGATAATAAGCCCAATCGAGCTTTTGCGTGTATGGCAATAAGGCCGAGCGCTTATTTCAGGGTTCAAAAAATATAAGACAGGGTCTTATTTTTGGGGAAACATGGCATATGGTACTGTATGTTAAGATCCATATACTGAAAACTAATTTTCATCTGAGCAATGTATTATGAAATAAATACATCTGTTTATTCAACTCTTACATCTACTCTTAGTATTTTCAGTTTCTATGCTGCAGATTTTGAATAGGGTCTTTGTCAGGAAACAATCATATCCTATAATATCAGGCCATTGGTAGAATTTAACTCAAATAGACTTTCCTTCCAATGACTACCTGCCCTGATGATTGTATCACAAAATCGCAGGTGTGCTTATGCAGCTCGCAAGATGTATCTCCTGCAAGAATCTGGGAAAGCAATGTGGGGAAACCTCTAACTAACTCTTTGGGCAGAGTAGGAAGAACCATTTAGAATGGCTGAAGAATGCAGAAGCAATCTAGAACAGTAAGATCAGTAGCACTACTTCAGTCAAAACCGCTATTTTTTTTTAGAAATTAACTATCTTATTAAAAAACTAGTATCTCTCTCAAGTCAAATCCTAGTCTAAACCTCAGAATTCTTTCTTTGGACAAAAAAAATCTTCCAAGATATAGAAAACTGATATTAGCATGTTCTAATATTAGCCACAAAAGTACAGAAAGGAAACAATATGAACCAGAGCAACTTTCAGGGATTAAGGTGAAACAAAAGCAAGTCGGACCACATTTAAAATACAAAACAATACTTTTCTTTAAATTAATATTAACGAGCAAAAGTTGTTTTGTATACTTTTAAATGTTTAGAAAATGTCTCTCTTCTCTCACCAAAAAGCATGCTTTATTAACTCACACCCGTTCATACATTAATAGTAAATTTACTGTGTCTGTTCAGCAGTTAATGATTTCCAGACCTCATTAACCCAATAAGAGTGACCGATTACCAGAAATGACAAGAAGGTTATCTCAACATGGCTGTAGCTTAAGATCGTGTTGCCTCTGCTTCAGCTTCTATAGATATTTCACCCTGAAAAACCTTATAAGTTGCAAAAGTTCTTTTTGGAGGATTGGACTGGAAAGATAATGGAAAATTATTCCTTCGTCATCAAGCAAAGCACATGTGGATGAACACAATGGCATTTGTACTTTATGTAGAAAGCAAGCTGACCATATGTCGTGTTGCAGGCTTTCAAGTGTGCAATGTAATACATATTGGATGACTTTGGGCCAGCCACTTGCTCTCAGCCCAATCTACCTCACAAGATTGTTGTGGGGGAACACCGGAAAGAGTATTGTGTGTGTTCAGCGCCTTGAGTTATTTGTAAAAAATAATAAAGGCAGGATATAAATAAGATAAAACAAATAAAATTCTCTCCAATAAAACTCTTAGGCAGGGTTACACTCAAGTTGTAATACAGCAGAGAATCAGGGATATAAATTTGGATAATGGGCAGATAATGGACTTGGAAACTTAAGTTCTATCATTCCAGGATGGATTTGGGTTTGAGGGTGAGGGGGAGGGTGAGGGGGAGGGGGGAGAGACCAATGGGGCAAATCTTATCTTTGCTCTGGAAGTGACTTAGAGGGAAGGAGGGAGGGGGATGAGCAGATTTCCCCCTCCTCTCTGTTCACCTCGCCTTCCTTAGAGAGAGCAGCTCCTCTTGCTGACTCGTAAGCTGCCAAGATGACCTTCCACTCATCCTAATGTCTTTCTCTCAACTTGGGGGGGTGGGGGGGAGAGATGGATCTCTCTTCCTGCAGGTGTCAGCATCAAGCAGGAGGCGCCAGCTTTTGAAGGCAAGGCCGCTTTGTACAGTTTCACGCTCGGGCTTCACACACTGCTTTCCTGCAGAGCCTTACAAGTTAATTGTGTGGCAATGCGCCAGCAGCTGCTTCCATCTCAGCGCTGGCAGGTCAGATTAGGAAGGACGTCCTGGCAGCTTGCCCGCTGCCATGATCACAGGAGAAAGATGAAGAGCTCTGTAAAGCAGAGACCTCAGTGGTGGTTGAACTCACCCCCCCTCCTTTTCCTTTGCCTGCTGCTCTGGCAACCAAACAAAGCACAAGACTAATTGTAACTCCTGCCTGACACGCCGTGTCCTAGATTTAACCTACCTCAATCAATCATGCACACACAGAGGTGTGTGTGTGTGGGGGGGGAGAAACCCCTCCCAGCAAATAAATGCGGAATTATTTTATGAAATGGAAGGTAATTTGCAAAGCAGCCTCTTAACCTGTCTGCCTCTTGGAAGAACCACCACCTTTGCTGGAAAAGGAAGCCAAGGGGGGTGAGAAGGGGGAAGAACCGTTTCCCACAAGCTCTCTCATTTCGGGGCCAGCGATGACTGCTACATTCAGAGTAATGATCCGGACGGCTTATTTAAAAGCCACTAACTGCTTTTAAGGAGCACTTTGTAAAGCAATGAGAGATTAAAAACTTTGATTTTAATAGGGCCAAAAAGATAGAACTGTCATCCCAAAAAGCATCCAGTAGTGCAGCTACTGAGCCCAAATTATTTTGTGCTGATACAGGCTGGTTTGGTCAGATTTTCCAAATTGCAGCCATTTTATCACTGGGCAACTCAGGGAGAGAAGGCTGCACCCATTTGGCATTTCCAAACTAAAAATGTACCGCTTTCCTACATTATTACGGTTACATAGCTGTAACTGGGGGATTGCTGTGATCTGCCAAAGAGCCACTTCTCTTAGGCGAATTAATTTCTCCAAAATTCAAGAGGTGGTTTTATTGGAAAAACTTTTCCTTTCACCTTGTGCTTCCGTTTGTGACCTTGTGACTGCACATGAAAACCAGCCTCATTAAGAGAGTCTTAATGAACCAACCCCACTTTGTCAATATTAGTTCAATGGGGTTTTACTTCCTTTTTATTTAAAGGAAAAATATTTGCCCTCTCGTATAACTCACATTCTTTTGTGTTCTTTTAAGTTCAGATTTCACCTGTTTGTTTCAACCATGGCAATTTTGTTGTGCTTGGCACTTACTGGACCGTCAGCCTAAAAGTTCAAATTATTTTTTTACAGCATCTAGCTCTGAATACAAGAACATTGTTTATTCAACTTCAGTACTGGACTGGATAATTCCTTCTTTCTCTCTCTCTCTCTTTTTTTTTAAATAGCCACAGGTCTCTAGTACTACAAAGAGAAACAGAAGTGTGAGAAATGTTATTCTTTCTTTTTATTAAGTATTCTCTTTCACAACATTTTATTTTCCCACCGCCTATTGCCACTGAATGCTATGGAGGCTGGGAAGGTGGATTTTATTTAATAGAAAAGAGTGTACAACAGCTCCAACGATGGCTACTGATGCTTTCAAATTGGCACACGCTCTGCTCTGCAATTTCTACACCAGAGCTCCATCGCTAAGTTTCAGCTCTTGGGGCAGAATTTAATTATGCGAAATTCAAAGCGCTGGTCTGCTATAAGCTTACAATGGCAGCAGCCTCCCTCCTTTTCTTTCCACCGGGGACTTGACAGAACCGCCTGCCCTCTTTCAGAGAAAATGTATACCTCTCAAAACAAAATAAAGAAGAAGAAAAAAAAAAGAAATATTGCAACCCAGAGTGCTTCTCATCCACCAGATAAAAGGGAAGGAGAGAGATTTGGAGGAAGACGCTTCTGATGGTTCCTTTGTGCAGCAGCTGCTGTTGCCATGCAGTGATCCTTGTTGCTATGAAGATCTGTGTGTCAGACAATGGGCTTTTTTTTTTCTTAACTGCAAGCCCCACTGCTATTGGCTGAGATATTTCCCAGGTGAGCGGCAATGGTACTTCAAGCCTCAGATTTTGAAGGTGGCTGAAACGGGTTTGCCTCCAACCTGGAGCAGGTCTGCGGCCATCAAAACCCCTCCTCTTCCATTACTGGCTCCGCGCCAGATGGCATCCATCACAATTAGAGAGGAAATGGGAACCAGGCGGCTGGCAAGGCTGTGAGTGGAGGGCTGCGTTTTGCTATAATTAAATCCATTAATGATCTCAGCAGATCAGAATTGCACGTAACAGAATTAGAGAAACTGCTACGATTGCCGCCTTAAATGTCTTTACAATATCCTTGCTGTTATTCAGCATAATGTATTTCTGCAGGAGGCAGTACAAGCAGTACTGTACTTAGAAGTCTGTTTACTCAGCGAAAAGAGCAGATGGTCCTGAAAAAGCTCTCTCTGGAGCCGCAAGGACAAGTGGTACAACTTGCACAGAGGTCAATAATTTCAGAAGAGACAAATTTAGCCGTTAAGAACTCTGAACCGGTTGTTGTTTATGCCCGTAGGAAACATTTCCATCCCTTTGCCCTTCTGCGTTAACGGGGGTGGGTGGGGGGGTGGGGGGTGTCCTTTAGACTCAATTAAGGCAAAAGGGAACACATTTCTTAGTTACCGGTAATTGACTTGTAATCAGTTCAGAGGCAAAAGTTCTAATTTATCAGCGTTATCAATGAACTACATGTTTCGTTATAATGGAAACTGTGGCTTCAGCAAAACTTACAAATGGAGTCTTTAGTGCTGAAAATAAGCCCGGTGTCTAATGTCATGTGTGAACTAAGGCGCTGGGTAAGTAGCCCAACTATGCAAACAATTGCATTAAAATGTTCACTTTGCTGCCCAGACATTGATGTTGTTAGTGGTACTTGGCATCTCAAAAATTGTAGAGAAAAAGAAGAGCCAGCATTTTTTTTTAATCTTCTGCTTGCTCACCTAAAAGAGACTTGCTTGCCACGAACAGCAAAAGTAAATGAATAAGGATTACGGCAATCTGTTTTCTGGCTTGGCATCATGTATCATATAGGAGAAGTGCCTTCATCAGGCAAAATTGTAAATCATCACCTGAAAGCCAAGTACCATTGCTAATTAGGCAGCCAACGTCTTGCCCAGTACACAATTGGAAAACACATACAGCAATAGAATAGTTCAAAATCTATCCAAAGGATGGCAAAGACTTTTTTTTTTTTTGTGAGGATTACATTATTTTTCTGACAGTATGAACCACGGCACAGCTGGAGTAATGTGGCAGACAAGAACTCTGCACGTTTACAGTGAGTGCAGGCTAAAATTAGTTAAGCTGCAGGAATCACAGAATAATCTCTAGGCAAGATCTGAAATTATAGCTGCTAGAAAAGGGTAATTCTGCAAACGCATTAGAGATAGTAATAAGTGGGAAAGGATGAGTATCATCTCATTTGCCTCCTGAAGTAGTTTTCTCTGAATGTAGTGTGTAATGTGCTCAGATCCTGATTAATGCACAAATCTTCTTGACAATTTCAGGAGTTCGGCTAGGGCAGGGGTCTGCAACCTTAAACACTCAAAAACCCATTTGGACCCGTTTCCCACAGAAAAGAAAACACCGGGAGCCACAAAACCCTTCCCGTGCCTGACTATTTCTTGAGCGGCCACAAAACTAGCATATGTAATTGAATTAAACGTTCTGTTTTCTTCTGAAACTTTTCTTTTCTTGGATTTATCCATAGTTGGCCTACCGGGGGTTGAAAAGCTCAATAAATTGCGTGCCGGTGGGTGTTGCACATTGGCAGTTGCGATGCATATTTTGAGTGACAGGGAGCCACAGCAGAGGGGTGAAAGAGACTAGGGCTAGGGTGATGGAGCTTGGGTTTATTAGGATACAGGTAATAGTTCAAAACCTGACCAATTTGACAATGGATTGGCCCTTCCTCTCATCAACAGCCAGGGAATCAATATTTGGAACTGCCACTAGCAACAAATTGTTAACTCAACACCTTAACTCAACTTGATATCTAACAGAGCTATCAAATGGTAAAAGTAAGAACTGTCTGGCAGGTTCACCTATTCATTAGAATGTTTTTAAGTTATAGAGAAAAAGAAAACAATCAGCAGAAAGCCAAATATTCCCGAGATGATAAAGCTGAGTGATGCTTTTTTCTGATCTTTAATCAGTCAGCTTCTCACACAAGCTCCTGGAGATACAAGTCTGTGCGCCAAGTAAGTTTGGAAAGAACATTTGTCAGCATGTCTTTGTCTTTCCAAATTATAACCTCTCAGAATCTGTCAATTCCACTCTGACTGGCATCAAATCAAAATGGATCAGTAACAGCCAAGGATATGCATTTTGCATCTCAGCAAGATGCTTCTTTGTATCACTCTCTCCAAAGATAATTGACTACCTCCCAATTGTTACTGGCTCCTTGCCAAGGCAAATCATACCTCTTCAGAAGTTTCTAAAGGGGTAGCGGCATTAATCTCTTGCAGCAAAAGCAACCAAAAAAAAAAAAAAAAGAGTTTTATGTATCTTAAAAAGACATTTTTGTGGATGAGAATCTGGTGGGAAAGCTGGTGGAAGACGACATTCTAGCTTACGAAACAAAGGAGGGCAACTCCTTCCTTTTTGAAATGGAAATCAAAAGTTTCCCTCCAATTTAGAATATTTGCACATCTTACAAACATTTTACACTACGTTCAGAGGTGCAAATATTAAAAGAGTTTAAACTGAACAATGACTGGAAAAGATGGCTTTAGAAAATGCAAGCCTTTAAACAAAGAACAGATTCATGAAGCTTCAAATCAATGCATTCATCTTTTTGACTCCAGAACATAGAACCACTGTAAGCATATACATGTGCAAACCTGCAACTTACAGTGGTGGTATGATCTACTACATTATATCGATCAGGTGGCTAGCACTGGTCTAAAACAAGTATACTAAAGGACACCTACCGTCTTCTGTCTCCTGCCACACGATGCCTTCCAGATTAACGCTGGTGCCAGGTTCACAGGGGCCCAGGCACTCTGGTTCAGTAGCTAGTGCCACATCACAGGTGTTCACCCCTACAGAGCGAGTGCGTACCATTATCTGTTCACATGGTGATGAGATATCACTGTTAACAACAGGGACAAGAAGATGCAGTGGTAGCACTGCAGGGGTGGACACGGGAGACTCCATCTGGAAAAACAGAAAATGAAGCAGTCACAACTGAGGCATACCAACGATTGAGGGGTCCCTGGGTCCCACCACCACATGTATCTTCCCAAACTAGGGCTCTTTCACAGGTCCTACACTTGACCTTACCTTCACAAATGACTGTAGTAAGTTCTTGTCTAGCGTATTTATCAGCGAAGAACAAGCTCTAGAGCAGGGGTGTCCAACTTGGACGACTTTAAGAGCTGTGGACTTCAACATGCTGGCTGGGGAATTCTGGGAGTTGAAGTTCACAAGTCTTAAAGGTTGGACACTCCTACTCTAGACGGCCTGACTTGGCCATTTTGACTAGCTATGGAAAAAGCTTTAACCTTTCCCCAAGAACACCTCCGCTCAGTTCATGACACAACTATATCCATTCTCTAGCTCTTGCCTCTGTGTTATGCTGCCAAACCAAAGGATATTCATTTGGAGAGAAAAAGAGATAAAAATCTAGGCAGACAAGTTTATTTACGTGTTTAAAACATTTATAGAGCTGTCCATTTTATATCAAACTCTGGGCAGCTCCCCATGAAAATGCTTCGTGCAAGTTTATGCCTGATTTGTGCCACTTTAGACTTCAGATAGGATTTTAATAGGGAACAAATGTTCCTCCTTGATAATAGGATTCTTACATGCAGCAAACTAACATCGTAGACATATACAACTTTCTCCTTGACACTCTAGGCTTTTCATCTAAGGGTACACATGACAGTTCAATCTCAAAGCCTCTGTCTGGTGAAGGACTGGGGTTTCCTATGGAAAAGGCACTCGATGCCTGCCATCAAGTGTCCATATTGTTATTCACCCAACCCAGGGATCTAGCTGTTGCACATAGCAAAGCATTCTCACTCTCCCAATTTAAGCATCCACCAGAGAAAGTTAATAGGTTTCTAGGTTGAAACATGAGCTGCAGTGTAAGAAAGCTGGCTGCTCACCCAGAGCGCACTCCTTCCATAAAACAAGGCTTCCAACTTGGCTATTGTTGTCCCTCGCATCATCTACTAATTCGAGAACTCCATGACATGTCACTCTGCAGTTAAGTGATGGTCTGAGTGTCTTTTGGGTAAGTGCAGACACATTCCAGCCAGGGAGATAAAGCCTTCAAGATGTCACTCTGGGAAATCTGCCCACTTGCTGCAGATTGGAGCTTGGCTTTTGGGTTTCAGATGAGCCCAAAGCTCATCTCCTTTGCCAAAAGATAACCTGCATCCTCTTTCCCGTGAGTATTGGTGACCATAAAATCAGAGGTTATTTATGGAACACGACTGCCAAGAGCCACACACACTCATTCAAACTAATTCTGTTTTTGAACGGTTGCCAGATCCTTGGTTGCTGCAAATTCTCTCTCTCTCTCTCACACACACACAGAGCTACCACTGTCTTTTTATGAAGCAATTAAACACAGTGAAATGGAGCAAGCTGAATCTTGCATGCTTAGTGTTGCTTGTCCAGAACATCAGAAGACCAGCTATGCATTTTTTTTTCTTCTTCTTACAAACATTTTTGAGGAGGGGAAGAGTTGCAGCCCTGATTTATTAAACTGCTTCAACTGACAGGTACAGCCATGCTTAGAAGATGGTAGAATTATCTTGAAGCCCGCCAGGGCCTCTGCTGGACCAGGAAGAGGGGGAAATGCTTGTATTTATCCTTCAGCGCACACAATCTCATTAAATCTCTCCCATCGCATAAGCAATAACTGAGGGAAACAGCTGTCTACCCTCTGGCAAGGTTCGGTGCCCAAGAATGTAGGCACTGCTGAGTTCTGGGAATGGATTTTCACTTCCAGTCAAGTTAACACAGCAGGGGGAAAAAAATCACCCAGAGTGTCACTGCCTGCTTGCCTGCATTAAGCTCTTTTTCTTCTGTGTACATGTTTGCGCTGGACAGCTAGCCAAACAAAGCCGATCTTATCTGATCAACGTTTAATACTGTCTGCCTTTTTAATCTGTAGTGATCGAGCTGGCTATGTTTGTCCAGGCAGATAACAGAAGCTATACCCTGTTTTTTTTTCAAGGGCAGTAAGCCATACCTCAGATGTGCAAGCTCCCTGACGTAAGCCCCTATCTGCAAGGCGACCGGCGTTCTTAGCATAACACAAATCTCCCGCTCTCCTTGAGTTTGTCTATGTGCATTTGTGTATGTAAGGAGTGGAGCAACTTACATTTTGCTGAACAGGATCCTTGACCCTGTGGAGTACCCTTGTGGAGGCATATTGATGTATTTAGCTTTCTGCTCCGCTTAAGGGAAGAATGGCACAAGGAATGAAGGATAAACATGGTGCCCTGTTCTCAGCTAAGCAGAAATTCTAGGCACTCCCAGCACAAAAAGCACAAGAGCAGTCGAGGCAGCCAGGCCCTTCACAAGCAACACATTATTACAGCTTTGTCATTGCTAAGATTCCAGAAACAGAAGTCAATCCGTATTTATTTGATCAATGTCCAGCAAAAGTTAACAGAACAAAACCAGAGTGACGCAAATAAATACAATAAGGTATTAACAGTCCATGTATACGAGGGTTTCCAGGGGAAGGAACAAGGAAGGCTGTATTAATCAAAGATACCAAACTACTTCCCTTCTTTTTTTAAAAAGCAGCTCTGACAATAGTAACTGAAGGAAGGAATTTTTGATTCTAACGCTACATACTGGATTGAGTCTCTCATAAGGGGGCAGTAGGTGGAGTCCCAACATTGCCAGCTGAAGGTCAAGCTTTTACCACCAGAGAGAATAAAGGAGAGACTTCTGCCTGCTGTTTGGGACAGAAGAAAACGAACCTAATCAGCTGCTCCAGAAATCTTTATTCTCTAATCCCGAGCAGATGTTCCTTCCTTCTCACGTATTACAGCAAAACATTTTGGCAAAGAACTAGGGGCAGTCAATTTGTCTTGGAAGATGGAAATTGGTTCACCACAACACTTCCCTGGAGGCAGAGCTGGGGCACTTCTTGAAGTGTTTGAGAGTCAGAAAAGTTGCAGGTTTGCAAACTGTTCAGCTGCTCTTCTACTATGAAAGGTAATCAGTACTCGGCAGAAGAACGCTAATTGCTGCTCCAGCTTTGCTAATTATCATTTGGTCACGTCTGTAATCTGCATTATGCCACAATGCATAATAAGCAGCTTGCTGAGAACCATCTAATAAGTGAGACGCCTTTATGGGATTTCATATTTCACTCCACAGTGGAACAAATGTACTATCATTTATCAGCTGTCGGGGCACAGGAGGAAAAGGGGATGGCAGGTAGCTCAACCTTCCCTGAAGCTTTTGAAAAGATGGGGGGGGGGGAAAGAAGAAGAGAAAGCGGAGAGAGTGAGTTCTTAAAAAATTTATGACACGATACATGCTGCTGACCAATGTACATCTGAAGGGGAGAAAAGGAAAGGGAGTTGCTTGTCTATAATTGATCAAGTTTCTGCCTTAAACCAAGAGTCTGAACTGCAAATGAGAAAAGAGTGTTTAAACAAAGCTATAGTTGTGAGAAAAAGTTTGTGACCTCTTTAGAACTATCTGTAATCCTGCAGGATAAGGACCTGCTGCTTTCTTTAAGTCCTACAATAAACGAAGAACTTCTGTCTATACTGAATACACTCAGCCGGCATTTATGATCTTTGTTGGAAAAATACATCAAGCTTTAGTCCACCTTTAATATTATATTTTAAAAATTGAGCTGCTTTTCTGTACACATTTTTGTCTTTTTCTGTTCCATTTCTTTCCCTCCCTGTTTTGTGCCTTTCGCCCCTGTATTCTAGAATGAACAAACAAACAAATAAATAAATAATAGAAGGTTCATATTAGCACTTGCAAAAGTAAGTTCCAGAGAAATGGTGTTATTTTTAAAGGGAGATGTCAAATGACACAGCGTTTACTAAACACTGATGCTGAAATCTTCCATGAAGAATATTGGTTGCAAGAAGTGTAATGTACCTTTTTATTAAATTGCAGTTATGGACACAAAACGCAGGCACCTATGGGATTGTAAATTAAGTTTAATAATTAGTATACCTTATTCCTTTTGTTCTGCCAAACGTTGGCTAGAAATTATGTTGCTAATAATTGGTTATTAACTGCCATTATATTTCAGTGATGTGATTTGAGGGTGCTCTGGGGATGGCAAAAAAAAGAAGGGGGTGGTGGAAGTGGTATAGGCTCACAGTTATCCAGCTGCTGTTATAGTGTGCTTGAAATAAACATTCCCCACCCTTCTCTTTCTTCCTCTTAAATGGCAGTTATTTATTTATATTAGGTTTGTGTGTCGCCCATCTCATCTAGATGACATGGGCCTGCAGGATGCAAAATGGAATTGTTACATGTCTAAACTGTCATATGCATATATGTATAATTTGCATTCTGCTGCAGTGCTCTAACAATTCACTGCAACGTTTTTAGGTTTCAACTTTAATGTGAGTTATAGCCAACTGAAGGGAGAGAAAGCATAGGGCATTATACCATTTGCTCTCAGCAAGAACCAGATGGGAGCATTTCAAGATTAAGTAAATATCAAAGCACCAAATGTATCTCCAGTGCCAAATATTTACATTGCCTCCTCTGAACCTAGTCCCCTACAGATATGTGAGATCAATATTGTCATGTTCTTGTATATTTTTCTCTATTTAATACAAAGCCAATTTATTAAATCAAAGAACCTAGCTGTGACACTTGTGACAATGAGGGTTACCCCATGGAAAGTCTGATGTTTGAACACATTTGGTCTAATCAAGAAGGTATATTTAAGAATGCTAACCCTCATATAATATCAATTTAGCATACTGGTGACATAATGTACATATTACTTCTCATTAAAGAGATTACATTTTGCCATGGAGGTTAACAATTCTTAGCTTCTGCAATTTTTTTTAATCATGAAGTTTAAAATATTAGCTACAGCAACAGGCAGGGGAGATACCGAGCAACAGGTAAACAGGCAAGAATGTGGCACGTCACCTGAATCACTCAATACTAGTACTAGCGAGAAGTAAGTGAAAAGCTGATCATTTCATGATGGTTACTGAAATATGGATACCCCCCTCCCCAAAAACCTGCAAGTTTTGAAGTGGTGATCAAATCCATAAGGAACTGCAAGTACTCAACAACTTTATTCACAATGTGAATACAATGTGTATTGCAATGTGAAAAATGCTCATGGCAAAATTTCATGTACCCCCCCCCCAAAATTCAATTAAAAGTTAAATGTAGCTCACATACAGAACATGATGACAAGATGTCTTATCACACTGGCACCTGTGGGTGGTATAAGAGCCATGCCTGACTCTGTCAAGCTGCGTCTTAAGATGTACATATTCCAACTGTCACTGTCAAGAATATCTTGTACTATAATTCTTATGTGTGGCAACATCATCTTACTGTGCAATTTTAAACATAGTGCTTCTATTTTAAAAGGATACGGAATAACATTTGCCTTCGTAGAGTCTTTTGCTGGCAAACACTTTCTCCCCAAAGCACAAGTATACAACCCTTGACATTAGTTACCCTTTTTAAATCTTATTTACCACAAACTCTGTGAACACTTCCACCACATCTCAAGTTCAAATTATGTTTTAAGAGGATACATTTCTTCCTTCTCATATAATAAACATAGCAAACAAGATGGGAAATTATTCACATCAAATGTTATGTAGTTCTCCATACATATTTGTTTATTACAGTGACTCCAACGTCATAATACTTCCTTACAGAAACTGCCAAGATGGTCAAGCACTTCTCATTTTATTAAATAGCTTGTAAACATTACTTAATAAAGGCAAAAGCAATTAGTGTTGAGTTGACTGAATCTTGATACTCTATCCATATTCTAACAGCTGTGTTGAATTACTGATAAATATAGTTCAATATACAAACAGTAAAAGGTGTCTACAATACTTTTTGTGTAAATTACACTGACAAGTAAATGTAAATATGTAACTTCTCAATATAAAACTATTTAGTATTACATAAGGAAGATCCAAAATTTAGTTTTAATTAACAGAGTCCTATTAATTTTTAACAGATTG
Organism: Pantherophis guttatus; assembly: GCF_059756535.1. Taxonomy (NCBI): domain Eukaryota; kingdom Metazoa; phylum Chordata; class Lepidosauria; order Squamata; family Colubridae; genus Pantherophis; species Pantherophis guttatus. The sequence continues at coordinate 20,283,425 of NC_142075.1, forward strand.
TTGCAAATCGTAGTTAAATATGGGCACGTAAACTGCCAATGTGTGTCTATGTATACAGTATGTGTGGATACAGATATAAATGAAAAGCTAACACCTGAATATTGGCTGGCTGTATGATGTTCCTTACGGATGCTGTGGCTCAGTGGCTAAGACGCTGAGCTTGTCGAGTGGTTCAAATCCCTAGTGCCACGTTACTTGTCTCAGCTTCTGCCAACCTAGCAGTTCAAAAGCATGTAAAAAATGCAAGTAGAAAAATAGGGACCACCTTTGGTGGGAAGTTAACAGCGTTCCGCGTGCCTTTGGCGTTTAGTCATGCTGGTCACATGACCATGGAGACATCTTCAGACAGCACTGGCTCTTCGGCTTTGAAACAGAGATGAGCACCGCCCCCTAGAGTCGGGAACGACTAGCACATATATGCAAGGGGAACCTTTACCTATGACGTTCCTACATTAAACTCCAGAAAGACAACATTGAAGAGATTACAAAACACGTTTGCTTTTTATTCAAGTCTACAAGAGATGGCCCAAACTAGAAAATGATGTTTTTTACCACCTTAGCATTACCAACATTCTCCCTAGCTTAGGGGTGTCGAACTCAAGACCCAGGGGCCAGATCCGGCCTGCAGGGTGTTTAGATCTGGCCCATGGGGCCACCCTGGAAACAACCCATGGTGCCTCTGCCAGCAAAAACAAGAGCTAGCAAGGGCCGCGGGTAGACCTCCCGAGCTCAGTTTTTCCTGGCAGAGGGTTGCAGGAAGCCGTCACAGCCTAAAACAGAGCTCAGAAGCCCATTTTCGCTGGCAGAGTACTCGGGCCACCACAGGCGCCTCCGACATGAGTGACGTCGAGCTGGCCATGTCCACCCTGGCCACACACACCCTGCCCCCCCCAAGGTCAAACACAATCCTGATGTGGCCCTGTTTGACACCCCTGCCCGAGCTGGTCCATCTGCAGACGCTACAAGGAATGTATTTGGAGAGACCCGCTGTCATATGTAGGGATGATAAGGTCATTTCAGGCAACTTATTTGAACCAGTCTTCGGTTAAATTGGCATGACTAGAGAGTGATCATTTTGCAAACTTTCAGCAAGGCAAAGACTATTTCAACCATCTGTGTGTATCCAGGGTGTGGCCTCCAGATTCTTTTTAAAGCTTGGCTAACAGCCCTGGGGTGATTTCTTAGTTGCTGCAACTAGAAACCACATATGCTTATCAGGAACTAGAGCCATCCTTTCCCTCTGTCTTGTGATGAGTTAAAATTGTACACATTTAAAGTGTTTGTTTGGACTCTCCTGGAAGGGCTATTATCTTCCTTGAAATGTTGTTCTTTGTCCTTCTTGCTTATAAGACCTATTGCTCCATAACTGTTGCTTTTAAGATTTAAAGGAACAGTGTGAAAGTAGCTACACATCTGGAGAACATACATTTTACAGTGAGTACTGGTTCAATGTTATCGAACACCACCAGGGAAAATCAAAGAGATGGAGAAAGACAGTAAAAACAAAGCAAAATAAGCACAAACTACTTCTTTTGGATGCAATTCCTCAAAGGGCAGGACAAACGGGCTGGCTTAACGCCTTGTCTCTAACTCTGGCTTTTTAAAAGAAATCATCACTGGATTACGAGCAAAGGAAAAAAAAATCCAATTTATATTTCAAAAGTGGCTTAACCGTTTCAAGCTGAGCTTAACCCAGCACAAAAGATAAAATGTGATGAACAGACTGGCTGTAAGTGAGTCACACAGACTAATCCACTATGAACACAGGTTGAAGGCTGTTTCTAGAAAGAATCATCTTTTTCTAGTTCTGCAAAATTAATACTTGAAAACTTTCTTTTATGATTTGTTCTCCATTAACTATAGGTAGTCCTCAACTTACAACAGTTCATTTAGTGACCGAAGTTTCAATGGCACTGCGATTTTCTGGCAAGCAAAATCAATAGGTAAATCAGATTCACTTAACAACCGTGTTGCTAACATAAGAACTGCAGTGGTTCAGTTAACAAATGTGGCGAGAAAAGTCATAAAATGGGGCAAAACTCACTTAACAAATTTCTCACTTAACAACATAAATTTTGGGCTCAATTGTGAGGACCGTCTGTATGTTGGAGAGTACAATGTAATTTCATGCATTTCTTATTTCTTGTATCTTCCCTTTTCTTTAACTATCAAGTATTTTTTTGAGAGTAAAGGACTGTACTCACCTCTCCCATTAATTCATCCTCTACTTCAGAAAAGCTTTACGCAGCTGGAAGCTTATGCTATATTAGCTATTTTCCAAACATAAAACCAGGGTTTTATAAATATGTTTGGCAGGGTGAGTATGAGGCCAGCCATGGCAACTGTGGTGAGCTCTTTCTACTGGTTCTTATTTTCACTTCCCCTTCCCAGCTGTATCCAAAATAGCAAATCATAGTTGATGCTTCAAAGTGAAGCTGGGGATTTGCTTCCAATTATGATGCATAGACATGTTGCTAACTAAAGAGAAAAGCGTGGTTTATTGATCTTGGTGGGATAGCAAACAATGAGGAAACAGGACTGATGTGCATGAGAAGTATTCAATTGGTCAGAATACTGAGATATTTATACGTTGAGGAAACATCCTCTTTAGAATAAATCCCAATGTTTAGATTATTTAAGACAGGCAAAAGAAGGGTGAAGCTTCCTGCTCCTCACTCTATGTGTATGTAGATTGTACAACTGAGATAGTATGACATATCCTTCCATTTTCCTTAACTGGCCACCTAGAACTACGTGTGCAATGAGAAACCAACTAACTGCAGAAAATAGTTCCAAGGGGAGAAAATTAGAATAACTCCATCCTCTGAAGTATACAACTTGCAAGTACTGGGGCATGCATATCATAACAAGTTAGAGGCTTTAATAATTAATAGACTGAAAGAAGATGTCTTTTCTTGCCGGAGGGATAAACAGTTCTGAAATTATGTTGTCTTGCCTACTTAGACGTTAGAGCTGCAAACTTCTTTCCCTACAAAAACCAAGTATCTTATAAATTCTCCTCCAACCTGTACGTGGCATGTGGGTTGATGTTTACAGCAACGCTGCATTCTAATTTGTTCTCTCTGGGTCTTTACTGGCACAAGGCTCCTTGTGGGCACCTATTACATTTAATAACAGAACATATTAACAGAGTTGGAAGGGACCTTATAGGTCATCTATTCCAACCCCCCGCTCAAGCAGGAGACCCTACTACACCATTTCTGACAGATTGCAGTCCAGTCTCTTCTTGAAAGCTTCCAGTGATGGAGCTCCCACAACTTCTGAAGGCAACTTCTGTTTCATGGGTTGATTGTTCTCATTGTCAGAAAATGGAAACTGATTTACCTGAACGTCCATTTTCGGTGCGCTGTGGAGATATTCCACGTATGAGGGTTAATCTCTCATCTATTTGCTCAAGACTGAGTGTAATTTTTTTCTTTTTCCATGACCACGCCTCCTGTGTCCTGTGGTCTTCAGTCTTTTTCATGAAGGCGCAGTCATCCAAGAATCTGTAGTAGGAGACAAAAGAAAAACCACCTACCCCTGCCAGGGTCAGGCAGCCTACTGGGCGGGTTGGAATATCTCTGCAGCACACCGAAAATGTACATTCAGGTAAATCAACGTCCGTTTTCCAGTGCACTGCTCCGATATTCCATGTATGGGACATACCTAAGCTTATGAACACTGGGCGGGATCCTGACTGATCCCCTGGCCCTGGGTGGAAACCACACTTTGCAAAACTCTCCTTCCAAAAGATGCCTCCGCCGAGGCAAAAGTGCCCAATTTGTAATGTCTCACAAATGATGACAATGACGACCATGTGGCCTCCCTGCAGGCTGCAGTGACTCTTTGGCAAGTTGATGGAAAACCCATGGAGTTGTAACATACAAACTACTGTCTTGCTGTCCTTTTCGGCTTGCGATAGGGAGAATGACAGAATCAAAATGTTCAAGTAACACAGGATGCGGACTGGAACCATCCGGACAGATGCTGCTACCGCTGCCAGTAACTTGGTGAATGTCTGAGGAACCGACGAAAAATCGAACAGCATGGCCCGAGACTGGAAATGGCAATTGGTGTAAGCAAAACATAGAAACTTGTGATGTGCCAGGTGGATCGGGATGTCTAAGTAGGCCTCTTTGAGGTCCACTGATTGCAAGAGGTCCCCCTCCTGTATGCATCCCAGAATAGATTTCAAGGATTGCATTTTGAATCTCCTGTATACGATGAAATGATTGAAATGATACCATTTCACCATCCTAATCTATATACTTTTACTATCTTAAATTAAAGAAAAAGAAAAAAAGAAAAAATTATAAGAATCTCCTCTTAGTTTCACTGCTCAATAGGAATTTGTACCTTGACTCTTTATCTGCTTTGGTAAATATCGCAGCACTTCAATCAACTTTAGAGTCCCGAGTTATTGAGATAAGGATACTGATATCCTGGCACCATGAAATCCTAACTTGCCCTTGATGAAGCAGTCTTTGGTCAGACACGGAAGTCAAAGGATCATAAGTTGTAGAAGTTACATTAATTTAGGCAAGTCAATTGTTCGTCACTGGGACTGGACACTAACTTTTATCTGTACAAATGTTGTTTGGACAAATACTCAATATGGATATTTCAAAGTTTTTTTAATCTCTCAAGATCACACGATGAGATGTTTAAAAAATGTATTTTGGGAATTTAGAAGGGGTGTTGGTCTTACTTGATACGCTCCTTCTCGTTGGGTGAAGATAGCATCCAGGAATGGGTAGACCTCGTCTGCTAGCTGATTGGACTGAGTCTGTCAAATCTGTAAGGAAACGCCTCCTTCACCAACGGTCCCCAGCTTTTGGCGAAGGCATAGAGACAAACTCGACGTGTCTTGTTCCAATATTCTCCCCATTGGACCGAGGACCAGACGGTCTCTAGGGTAGGGCTGGATGCTATCTCCACCCAATGAGAAGGAGCGTATCAGGTAAGACCAATGCCCCTTCTCCATTGTGGTAGAGATAGCATCCAGGAATGGGACATACCAAAGCTGGCTTGTCCTTACGGGTGGGCCGCAGTCTGGTCCGAGGTCCCCTGATCAGAATGGACCCTCTGGAGGACCCACCTGCCAAAGGCCGCTTCAGCCGAAGCGAAGGTGTCCAGCTTATGGTGTCTGATGAAAGGGGATGGAGAAGACCATGTAGCTGCATGACAAACCTCCTCAATAGAGGCTTGTACACCATTGTTGTGACCGCACTCCTTGTGGAATGGGTCATGATCCGTCTAGGCAATGGAAGGGCCTGTAGTTCATAGGATTTGGCGATACATGCCCAAATCAAGTGGCCCACGGTCGATGGAGTGACCTTGGTGCCTAGGAAAGCTGGCTGGAAAGACACAAAGAGCGACTCTGTCTTCTTGAAGGGGGAAGTCCTCTCAATATAAATGCAGAGGGCCCTCCTCACATCCAAAGTGTGCCACTTCTTCTCCAGGGTGTGGACGGGGCCTGGGCAGAAGTCGGGCAGTATAAGCTCCTGGCCCCTGTGGAACCATGAGTTCACTTTGGGGACAAAAGAAGGGTCCAACCATAATACCACACTGTTAGGATGGAAGACACAGAGGTCCTTCCTGACAGAGAGTGCCACCAGCTCTGAAATCCGTCTAGCCGATGTGATGGCTACCAGGAAGGCCATCTTGCAGGTTAGGAAGCACAATGTGGCCGATCTCAGTGGTCAGCGCATGTAGTACTTTAGTGAGGTCCCATGTAGGGTATCTGTGAACCACCAGAGGCCGTAGGTTCGTTGCATCCCTAATGAACCTGCACATGGTTGGGTGTTGAGAGAGGGACTCTAGATCCCCGCAAGAGAGGACCGAGGACAGGGCAGCCATCTGGCGATGGATCATGTTGGGCCCCACCTGGAGAAACTCCAGTATCTGGAGCATGGATACAGATGTTGGGTCCAAACCTGACCTGGAGCACCAGGAACAGAATGCCTTCCAAGTCACATCATATATTCAGTTGGTGGAAGGTCTCCTGGAGGCTTGTATCTTGTCTATCACCTTGGAGGAGTAATTGTCCTGGCTCAAAGACCTCTGCTCAAACGCCAGGCGGTCAACTGTAGCCATTGTGGGTCTGGGTGGACCAAGGCCCCCTGGCTGAGGGAGACTCTGTCCGGCGGTATCCTCCAAGGACTGGTCACCGACAGGGTAACCAGGTCGGCAAACCATGGTCGCCTGGGCCAGTGTGGTGCCAGGAGCAGCACCTCTGCCCTTTCCACCAAAATCTTTCATATAACCCTCGGGATGAGGGGAAGGGGAGGAAAGGCATATAGGAGTTCCCACAGCCAAGGGCTGCGAAGCACATCGATCCCTTCCGCCCTCAGTACCACAAACCTTGCAAAAAAACTTGGTAGTTGGGCATTGTTTTGGGTAGCGAAGAGGTCCATGGCTGGCCATTCAAAGCGCTCCATCAGCTCCTGAAACAAAGTCGGATGCAGGCGCCATTCCAAATGATAGATTGTGGCCCTGCTAAGCCAATCTGCCTGTACATTTGTGGCCCTTGAAATATGCTCTGCCCTTAGCGACAAATGGAGCCTCTCTGCCCAGAGACATAGTCGTTCTGCCTCTCTCATAAGGGTCCTGGAGTGGGTTTCTCCCTGCCAGTTAATGTGTGCCTTAGTGGCCATATTGTCGGTCAGAATTAAGACATGTCTGCCCGACACCATGTCCTGGAACTGTTTGAGGGCCAGGTGTACTGCCCTGAGTTCCAGCCAGTTTATATTGTGGCCCAGGTCTGCCTGTGACCAATGTCCTTGGGCCATCCTATTTTGGAGATGTGCTCCCCAGCCAAAGAGACTGGCATCTGTCATAATCGTCAGGTGTTCTGGTTCTTTGAAAAAACTTCCCTTTGAAATTGCCCGTGAAGCCCACCATCATAAGGAATGGATCACCTCTGGTGGTACCCTGACCTTGGACGGGGAATTGCTCCTGCCTTTCCTCTGGTAAGGCAGGAGGAACCACTGGAGAGACCTGGCATGCAGGCGTGCCCAAGGTACGATGAAAATGCAGGACACCATTTTACCCAGGAGCTACGAGAGGGTGGCCAGGGGTACCGTACACTCCCTCCTGACCCGACCTACCAATTCTTTTATACTCGTCTGGCGCTCCTGGGAGAAGTGTATCTTGCATACAATGGTGTCTATTTCTGCTCCTAAATGAAGCAACCTGTTTGTTGGCATCAAATGGCTCTTGGTTGTGTTTATGGAAAACCCATGGTCCTGAAGCACCTGGATGGTGATTCTGAGATCCTGACTCGCCTGGAGCTTAGAGGCGGACTGGATCAGGATATCGACCAGGTAGCATTGGATACTCATGGGAAGAGCCCGGAGATGTGCCACCAATGCGGCCAATAGTTTCATGAACGCCCTGGTCGCGACAATAGCCCAAATGGCAAGGCCCTATATTGATAAAGTCATCCTCCATAAGAAAAATGGAGATGCTGTCTGTGTTCCGGTAAAATAGGAACATGCAGGTAAGCTTCTGTCAAGTTAATGGAGATACGGATCCAGGAATTTGTAGACCTAAGCAAAAACATGTTTGTCTTTAGCTAGGACTGAGTCAAAAGCTGGGGACTGTTGGTGAAGGAGGTGTGTCCTTACAGCTTTGACAGACTCAGTCCAATCGGTTAACTGATGAGGTCTATCCATTCCTGGATGCTATCTCCACCACAATGGAGAATCAGTTTTTCTTTGATTCCGGAGGGTTTGTTTAACAAAAATAAAAGAAAAAATAAAACCCTATTTGGAGAGGCATATTATTTGCAGCTTCAACATATGCAAAGCACCGACTCAATCATTTACAGCAGGTCTGCTCATCCAACACTTTATATAATATGGTTGAATAATCATTTCACAAACTAATAGCGCAACTTCACTAACCGTAGAGAACAACCAAGCACAAAAATCTCATGTGAGTTGTTCAGTCACAGTGTGTCCAAAACCAATAAAAATAAGAGTTGCTTTTCCATAGGATCACAAAGAGCTTTGGGGCTCCCAGAAGAAAGATGGTCTGATTGCAATTCACTGCAGATAGATTTCCTATCACTTGTTTGCAGTGTCTGACTTTGCCACCCACAAATTCTGAATGTAATGTTTGCACTTCTTATTTGCTTGCAATGCAAACAGGGAGTTACATGGATCACAGCAAATTATAGCTTTCTGAGAAGCAGGAGCCTTTCTACACATTAACCAATTTTCACTCTCCGTAAGAATGGAAGCCATTTCAAATGTTCAACTGTGCAACCCTTCCCACGTGAATCACCATCTCTCCATATTAATGACAATCCCCTTTTGGTATGGAGGGGACAGAAACACTCACTAGCAACTAAAAGGTAAAAAAATCACCACCCTGAAATGTGCATGTTTTTTTGTAATCATCTAAACTGAATGCCAGGAAGGATTGAATGATTGACGTTTGCCACAAACAGGTGAGAAAAACAAAATATAGACCATGATATCAAGAGATAAATTCAGGACAAAGGAAAAGGAGAAAACAAATTTCAGGACTACGTATATAGAAGAACTGGAGATGAGGTGAGATGGACTACATTTTATGCAGCACTGCAAAAGCAGCTCTGTTAAATCAGATCAACAGCCTATCTTGTCCAATATCTTGTTTCCCACAATTGTTGGATTCTAAACGAGGAGACTGGTTTCCCACCAGGTTAGCACTCACCCCAACAGGTTTTATCTTCTCTCATTTGGTCTGATTCTTTATTAAAGTCATTAAAACTAGCAGCTACTATCATTTCTCACAGTATGGAATTCAGTAGAATTAATTATGAGACGAATGATGAAATACACTTTCCTTCTGCTGTCTGCAATCTACGGTCAATCAGGTTCCATTCAGCCATTTCATGAGATCCACTGCAACTTGGCATCCTCGCCTCAAAATTCTCTTCTTTATGACATTCTACCTTGTCATTATGCAAGAAGGTGCCTAATTTGCTTACTCACTTCACCGCTATTTTTATTCTTTTAAAAAATGTCAATATAAGTAGAACAGAACATGGTATATCAGCAAATTCATGTACATTTTCATAGAGCAGCCAGCAATTTTAAGCCTCTTATAAAAAACAAGTTGTTGCCTAACTATCTACTGAATAACGGCATACAAGTAACCCTTGACTTACAACCATTCATTTAATGACTGTTTGAAGTTACGATGACACTGGGGGGAAAATCACTTAGGGATAGCAGGTAAAGGTACATTTATAACAATAAACTATAATAATCCCAAATGTAGAAGGGAGTGCAACTATAAGAGGGTTCACCTGATAATTTCATGCACTTTTTATTTACTGCTTAAGGAATGTATGGAAATTTTGTCTGCAGCCTAAGTGTTTTGAAGCTGGACCACGGCTTATTTCTGCAGCTACGGAACTCTAAATAGCTAATGCCACTCAGATCCCACTAGGAAAATTATAGTCAGGAGAAAGAATGTCAAACATAGGAATATTTGCAATTATCATCCACTGCTTGACTCACTGTAATTGCAGTTCACTCTTTCCTGTATGGTTTAATAGCTTCTGCTATTGCTGCTTCCTGATTTACTATGTTAAAAGCATCTACTGCACCTGTTGTAATTTTTCCATGCTCTAATTCTTCCTGGTTAGCTGCATACTATACCACTTGTAGACGGCTGATATGTACATTTGTCACAGTCTTGCTCCTAACCAACTCTACCAAACAAACACCGCCTACTACTGTATTTCAGAACAGCACAAAAAGATGGGCTTGCCAATTTAGTGCTGTCAATTGCCTTTTGTCCCAAAGCTGGAGCTAGGCTTTAGAATTCTTGAGAAATTAAGAGGCAGAGGGAGGACAGGATTGTCCTGGACCTTGTACAAAAACGTACTAAAGGAATGTTGTCTTTTTAAAAGATCAAGATTTGCCAAATGTATGAGTTATTGGATTTGATTAAAAGATGCAAGGAAGGAAGGATATGAAAAATCACAACATTCTGTTATTATTCTGCTGTGAATGAGCAAATGTGATTTTTTTTTTTTTTGCCTTCTTGCTACGAGAACTTTTTGAATACATTGAATCCCTACATTATCTAAGCTATTTACTCTTATCAATATTGGACCTTGGAATTTATCCAACACAACCATTATATAACAAGATACAAAATGGAATAATTCATCTACATGCTTGGTTTTTCCATTTCACTTGCCCAGTCTGGAAATGATCAGAAATTTGTGGGTAGTATGTTAGGGCCCACCTGTCCTGGCCCTTGCACCCTTGCAGCTGATTGATTTCATTTAACCTTTCCAATTCTTCTATTCTCAGAATGAACAATCAACGCCATCAAATTCTAGCTTTATAATCTTCTTTGGCTCCTCAGAAAAACAGCACGACAAAATACATTTAGCACAAACCAAGAAACAAAAGAAAAAATATTTTCAATTTGGTACAGACTATCAGAAAATCAGGCCTGTTCCAATTTTATTGAAACCAAATATATGATATCCCATTCTTGTTCTACCTAAATAGAATATCATTTGAAAAATTTATTGCATACAATGAAACAGCAATCTGTAAATGTAAACAATAAACAGTGCTATAAAAATGCCTAGGTCAGGCAATCAATTACCCAAAAAGTGCTTGGATAGTAAGCATACATAATTCTGGCCACAATTTGACTAAACAAAAACTTTTTGAATAGTTTCAGTTCCTTGTTTTTTTTTCTTTGCAAATCAATGGCAATGGATTCAATGGCAAAAAAACAAAAACAAAAAAATGTAGTTACACATTATTGTTTCATTAGCAATACCACAAGTTGATTGCTAGGAGTAAGACATTATTGATAGAATTCCTTTTACCAGGAATTAGGGTAACCACTCACAGCATTAATTAAATATGAATTCAGAGCACTTATAAAAGATATGATTTTTATAGACACCAACAATTCCAACTCCAACCAAGACACTCTTTACAATATCTTATTTAATTGAATAAATCAGTCACACAAATATAGCTAAGAGACTCACCACCTATTCTAGTTTTTAGCCAACAGAAACAAAGCCACCAGGTTTAGAATAACAGAGTTATTCTATAGACTGGGAACACATTACCAACAATTATCTCTCAATGGTACATTGTCAGATAGTTGTATGGTTTATTTAGCAAGGAAAACCAGAACAAAGCAAATAACATAAAATCAAACATCCCCAAACTTTAAGACATTGGGTAACTTTCCTGTTCATCATTCAATTAATTCACAGAGGGTGGGTGGGTAATATTTGCAACCTGATCGTTGAATCTGGGTGTGGTTTAGATTAAGCACTAGCAGTCTGCACAGTGTAGCAGTCTGCACATCTCCTTCCTCCATCAATAGGTTCTTACTTGCTCCTTGCGAGCTACTTCCCAGAATTCTTTGATGGACGTGTTCAGCAAGGATCCAAGCACATGGACATTTGGAAAGATGCCGCACTCTGGCTGTAAAAAGCATTTTTAGAATTAGAACACAGAGAACTTTAGCACAGCCAGTGCTCGGAAAGAATGTTAATAGGCTTTTTCCATGATTTTATACCAAGGAATAAGCCATGTTTTTCTAATAAAGGAGTTGCTGCTCCTAAGTACAGTGATTTGGACAAGACAGCAGCTTGTATTTTGCAATTGTGAGGAGAGCTTCCTTGATCTATCATGTTTCACTAGAGATACAAAAATCTACATGATGCTAGAATTCTTTTTAACCTACACGGTTTTACCCGTGAAAAAGAACTCTACTTCTAAATGGCAGGGAGTTCATTCGAAAGCACACAGAAAAGAAAAAAGAAAAGAGAGTACAGTAGCTTCCATCTGTTCAACAGATGTGAAGGGATGATTCCATGAACAAAGAACAGCAGAAACTAAGCACGTGGTTCACAGTTATAGCAAGTTATTGCTCTCATTCATATCCACAGGATATTCAGATTTTGCCATTAAAGGAGAGATATAAAGCAAAATGGAATTCTTTTCCAATCTGAGGAATCCACTATCCTCTCACCTACATGCCAACCGTATTTGATAACATATCCAGTCGACTCCAGAATTCTGAATGCATCATACAGTTTTTAAGAACTTTGACCTACCATTGTTGAAAAAAGTTTTAAAATGATTAACAATAAAGCTCTAGTATTTCTCAGAAGAATTATGTGATTTCCAAGCTAGACTAAGGATCGAAAAAGAATAGTGTTTTAACAAGTGATCAGTATTAAAATAGTAACAAGTCTTTGTAGGCCACCATGATGAATGAACAGGGTGAAATAAATAGGATGACAGGAGAAAGACAGGCAATTTGAATAGGTTGGAGATATCAAAGGATTAAGCAGATGATTGAGATCTGAGACTGTGTTTACAACGTCAAGCCAAGATTTTAAACTACAATCTATTGAACAAGCCAAAGTCGCATGGTTTATATACAATAATACACCATAATTTTATATCTTACTAAACCAAACAAAAAGTCATATTACGGCTAGGTATATGCATATCAAGCAGTGGTGAAATCTAAAATTTGTTACTACTGGTTCTGTGGGCGTGGCTTGGTGGTGGGGGTAATGTGACTGGGTGGGCATGGGCATTTTTTTTTTTTTTACTTTTAAAACCATTTTTTCTACAACCTTTTCAGCGAAGAGGTTGTAAAAAAATGCTTTCAAAAGGCTCTGACGAACCCTGGCTCCAGGCCCACGTGATGAAGGATGGGGCTGGACCATTCCACAGCCGAAGAGAACTGGCGTTTAGGTAGGACCAACGCCCCTTCTCCTAATAGGTTGCGGAATGGGACTGGGACATACCAAAGCCTGGCTGTCCTAAGGGCGGGAAGCCGATGGGCCTGGAGCACCCAAGGCTAAGTGTACCTGCTGCAGGACCCTCCTCCCAAAGGACGCCTCCACAGAGGCGAAGACGTCCAGTTTATAATGCCTGATGAAAAGTGAAAGAGAGGTCCAGGTAGCCGCCCTGAAAATCTCAAGGGAGGCTTGCATGGCCCAAGCAGCAGTGGTCACTGCACTAAGAGTAGAATGTGCAGTAATGTGCCTAGGTGGTGGCAGTGCATGCGTCTCATATGCACGGGCGATGCACACCCTGATCCAGCGACCTACAATCAAAGAGGACACCTTGGTGCCAATCGACGTCAGCTGGAACGAGACAAAGAGATCCTCGGACTTCCTGGAGGGCGCAGTACGTGTAATGTACATCTTGAGGGCTCGCTGCACATCCAAGGTATGCCATTTCTTTTCCAAGGTATGGGAAGGCTGAGGACAGAAGTTAGGCAAGATGATCTCCTGGGCATGGTGAAACCAGGAGTTAACCTTGGGAATCAAGGAGGGGTCGAGCCGCAATATTACCTTATCTGGATGGAATATGCACAGGTCAGCCCTTACCGAGCCACAGGTTCGGATATGCGCCATGAGGATGTAATAGCCACCAGGAAGACCACCTTAAGGGTGAGATGGTGGAGGCTCGCCATTCTCAGAGGCTCAAAGGGAGGATCCGTCAATGCCCGCAGGAACTTGGGCAAATCCCAAGTGCGATAGCGGTGTACAACCGGGGATTGCAGATTACTGGCACCCTAGGGGAACCTGCAGATGACGGGGTGGAACAGATCGAAGGCATTATAGTGCCTTCGATCTGTTCCACTGAGAGTGGGAAGGGAGGCGGGGTTGTTCCACTGGTTTTGGGTGATATCCATGAAAAGCTTAGGCGCCGGGATGAATAGTTGTTTAGACACTGGCTCCGAAAATATCCCATGTCGCCGTCCTGGGGGTGGGGGCTGGGCTGCAGGCTCGTGCTCCTGTAGGTCGGCAGTGGCCGTTGCCTTGTATAAGAAGGACTTGAAAAGACCAGAAGGGAAGAGCCCTGTGAAAGCCAGGGTGTCAGGCAGGATGCTCTCATCATCATCAGAGAGATGAGGGTCTCTCTGAGCCCCCTCCCCCAATCAACGCTGCCCCGAGTGGGAAGGCGAGCGATGAGAGGGGTCTGTCAGACTAGCCGAAGGCAATGTATGAGCTTGCCAGCTAAGGCATTCTGAGACCAGGGTGGTAGAACGGTGACGTTGAATGCCCGTAGCAATATCCTTGGAAATGGCTCTGTAGACCAATGATTGGATGCTATTGGGTAATTCACCCAGTTGGAGTTCAGAAGTCTCTGGGGCAGAAGCCACCTTGCAGTTTGAGGCCTAGGGACCTCCGCCATTTTGATTGGATCAATAGGCTGGAGTGCCCGTGGAGACAGAAGATGGTGGCGGTCGCGTCGGGAGACCAATTTGACCAGCTCACTCAAGACAGACCTTTAATCTATCACAGGGTGGCTAACCCAGGGCGAACCTGGGTGGTGCCAGCTCCTAAGGGCCCCCCCTCTTTCCGATGGCAATACTTGCCAAAAGGTGCAGCCTGAGGCTGATCTGGTGCTCCTCAGTAGTAGTCTGACCTCATGCAGCTGCAGATGTCAAGATGGCTGCCACGGAGGAGGAGGCAGCCATGTGATGTTCCCACAGGGAGCAGAAAGGCCATGCGGCCCAGGACAGCGTCAGCAGTGTTGGAGGCCTATGAAGGGCCTTAGTGGCCGATCCTCTTCACTGTGTTGCTCTAGTGAGCAGTGGCAGCGACACTTTAAGAGCCGCCTCCCTGTTGAGGAGCTGCGCTGCATGGCTCGGGAGAGCGGTGCTGGCGGCGGTTAAAAGGACCGCCTCATAGCTGATGTCTTCACTGCATGGCTCAGGAGAGCAGCAGCAAGTTTTAAGCCTTGCTGTGGGTGTGGGTGTGCGCTGTAGATGATGGCCTGTGTCTGGCCAAGGCCAGAAGGCCTAACGGTCCCCCCCCCAAAAGGGCAGCGGTGGCGTAACCAGCCAATGCTGATCTGGCCAGCATGCAAATCCTGTGATGAACAATTAAAGAAACCTGAATAGTTGAAATGGTCCAGGAATGGATTGATTTGAAGAGCAACTGCCAAATATGTCTCTGTCAGACAACTGAGTCGAAAAACTGGGGCCTGACGGAGAGACGTGGAGGCGTTGCCAAAAGATTATGACTCAGTCTCCAGGCAGATCAGACTGTATCAACCCATTCCTGGATCATTCCGCAGCCTAATAGAATAGAATAGAATAGAATAGAATAGAATAGAATAGAATAGAATAGAATAGAATAGAATAGAATAGAATAGAATAGAATAGAATAGAATAGAATAACAGAGTTGGAAGGGACCTTGGAGATCTTCTTGTCCAACCCGCTGCCTAGGCAGGAAACCCTACACCACTTCAGGAGTATGTGTTAAGGAAGGTGAATATATGCTTCTAAAACTGCTTTCTCCAATGTAATGTTCTTCAACTGTAGATTAGTATTCCCAGAAACCCTTGACAGCATGTATATTTGAAGGAAATGATGCTTTATAACATCCAAGATGAATCCTGATTGTAAGTCTTGAAACTCCATCAAGCATGTTATACACGCTGCTTGTAATAAAAATACAGGAAACATCAGAAGAATACAAAAAAACGCACAAATAATTTATTTATTGAATGTCAGTTTTGTGGACACACAACTCCTCTTTGTTTATGTTTCTCTGACTTACCTTAACCTTCTAAATGGCTTAGAAAGAATCGAGAAGACTGTGGATGTATTAAGCTACTCAATATAAGATTCATTCAGCAATTGCTACTTGAGGCAGGAATGCCAAGAATCTGCATTGCAAAACCTTTCAGACTGGCATGACACAAAGGAACATCAATTCGCAGAACCACTGGCACACTGGGAGTACACTTAGGTATCTGAATGTTGTGTTTAGGAAGTATTACCTGCTGGACAGAGACTGACAGAACCCAATTTCACAATTTTTTTAGCTGAAACTAATGTTTAAATCCTGTTTCAAACAAATCCACATTTAGCATACACAATAGAGAATGAGCCCAAAGTAATTTAGCTCTCTGAGCAGCTTTCAAGTTCTGGAGCTGCAAATGGAAAACCTGCTTTTGTATGTTAATACTTGCAGCATTCAACCAAAGATTTCGATAAAGAGTGATAAGGTAGAAAGTACATGATTAAAATTGTTATTTTTACATTTAACATTTTTTTCTTTAAAAAAGCAAAAACTGCATCCGTCTACCTTCAGTAGACCTGGAGGAAGCTTTATGGCCAATATTCTGTTTTAGAGTATTGCAATTGATGGAGGCTCCATCATGGAACACAGAATCAAAGGTTCCCTATTAATAACAGGAAAACCTTTATTTCCTTAGGTGTAGTTGTCTGTATTATGTTCTTGCTATTATTCCCCTGCTCAGGAACCCAATGGCTTGCCAGAGCTTTTCAGCTGCGGCCGTTAGTTTCTATGAATTTGCTGCTTTCACTGCCAACTCAGGGCTGGCCCATTTCCCAGGCACGGGCAAAGGCACCAGTTTTCCCCTTCCATGTACTGACATATCAAATCCTTCAAAATTACCTCCTCTGGCAAGTGGACCTGAAAAGCAGAACAAACGCCATCTGCCTTAATGCCTGCTAGGAGTGTCCAGAGGCTTTAAATCAACTTTGCAATACCTTTAGGGGCTTACTAATACAAGATGCAGATGGGTACCGAACTGTACTAACAAATCTGCAAAACACCAAAAAGGAAAAAGATCGAAAATGTTATTTTGTGGAAAGATAACAAAGTTTCAAGCTATCACTAAATACATCCCATTTTAAATAATAGAATGAAGAAACTAACCAAGGTTTCAGAGTTCCTTTGGAAAGCACTCAAATAATCCATTTTTTTCTTCAATCTTTTATTTCACCTCAGCATTCTGGGTTGTGTCCTGAATGACAGGGGGGTTTGACTTAGCACGCAACTTTCCATCTCCCAGGAAAGCGACAATGTGCAATACCTGATTACTTATTTCTTAAGACACAATTGGCACACCAGGACTAATAGGAGGCCCAAGGGCTCTTTCTTCTATCTCAAAAACCCAACGTATTTCACATATGCAGGAGACTGCTAAAGAAATGAAGACCCTTCTATTAAGTTTAAGACTGAGACCTGTTAGCAGTGGGGCATATTTAGTACCAACTACACCAGGGAGAATATACATATTTTTAAATTATCAGATGCTCTATTACATCATGGAGTGTGTTTTCTTTAAAAAACAGAAGCATAAAAATATATTAGATATGCTTTAGGAAGCCTTATTTTGAACAAGTACTTTTTTGACCATGCTACATTAAACCTTTCCTTGACAATTAATATGTTATCTTCACATTAAACCATAAACAACCATTTTAATAGCTTAATGTACTCTATGAACCAAGTAATCACAATAAGCCATAATGCTTTTTTTTTGGTTTAGTGTGCTATGTGAGCTACTGTAGTTTACCATGTTTGATGTTTCAGCATCCGTAATAACCACTGCCTGAATGTGATTTAGAGAATAATTAATTAATTACAAAGATGCCAAATGTTTTAGTTTTTTTCCTTTGAGAACAGTGGTAATCTTAGAGGCACCACTGCCTTTCTTGTTTGGCCTAATGGAGATAAAAAATAGAATAAGGTATAATGTGTTTGGCTAATGTTATTGCATAAGCAAAAATAATTCTCTCATAGGTTGAGTGATGTTTGAACAATCAACAAGGAAACTGAAGGCAAAACAAAACCACTGGAAAGAATTCTTCAGATCATTATTCTTTTGCTAGAGGCTAACAGTGGCACTGCAGATGCGAAGTACAAGGCAACAACCCACTGCATAGCTCGTAGGCACTTTCACAATTCAGAAAATGCTGGAATGCTGTGAAAAAGAAATGGTGGCGATGTTTATCTAGGATCATAAGGTTTTGATTTGATGAAATGGCGATCTCAGGTGGATTGAAGTAGCGAGCTTATAAGCATGTATGTCTCATAAGGAAAGCAGAATAAAAATGAAACAAATCATTAATATGTGTGTGTGTGTGTGTGCGTGTATGTGTTAATTCTCACTGAATGCATTTCTTCCACTCACAAGGTTGAACAAGAACAGTGTATTTCTCAATTATAATAAGCCTCCAGAAAAAAAAGCAACTTATCTCAAACCTATGGCATCTCATGGTTAATGGTACATGTCTCTATACACATACTGGGTACCAAAATAGAAGCCAAGGCACCAGATTTCTAAAACAGGGAAGGGGTGGGGGGGGAAGGTAAGGAAATAAACCTTCATTTACAAGTCTTCCAAAGGCAGCCCAGTTAGCAGCTTATTCATGCACTGCTCAGGGAGTACAGCAAAAGGAACAGAACTTGAGCAGCAACTGGAAGCTCCAATAAGAGAGGAACACCTTCTGGTGCATTCCAGAAATATTTAGGTCAGAAAGCAAAGCAGGTAACACACCACAGCAAATAAGTGGAAAATTGAATGCAACAGTTAATAGGTGGTGTCTCTACGCCTAGAATGGAAAATAAAAATGAGTGCAACTGCCATAACACCACCACAGATCATTCCTGGCCTCTTTGCAAAAACTACTGGCCTCAAAATGTATCGGGCGCATTGGGAATTCTAGCCACGAATAGCCTTCTGGACCGGTAGGTGGAAGGGGAAAAAGTAAATGTGAATACCACCAGCAGTCAAGACTTGAGTGTATTATCTGCTTGGCTACAAACTGTTTTTAGTAGGAATGGGTATATTTACTGCTGCTGGCATTTTTAGAATCACAGCAACTGACTGGCACCACTTAGCGGGAAACCATAGCATGATAAGCATGCCTCTACTCTAGCTCGCTGGCCTTCAGCCCTTGTCATCGGGAGCAGTTGCCTGGCTAGAAGGAAGGAAATTGATGGCTTGGGAAATTGTCTCTGACAGAGCTGCTGCCCTTTTTGTCACATCTCCAGGAGAAAAGGGGATCGAAAGCTTGTGGCTGTACTTAGCTGGGATTTTTTTATTTTTTCACATGGAGGTGCTTATGGCGAGGGCTTTGCCCATTATTTTTCCAACAATCCCATAAACACCATATCTCTCCAGCGATAAATGTGTGAGAACCCCTCCAAATGTCAGCTCTCCTCAGTTATTTCTAGTGTTGTTATGTTACTCCTCTCACAGCAGTGCTGCATTCCCTAATTGCTTCTTGTATCCAAGCCACTGAAGAATACTTAGAAATTTTAACATTTCGAAGTATGGATAAAATGAGAGGAAGGGGATTCAGAAGGCACAAGCTTTGAAAATCATCCCTCCGCCTTCCAGACTGAAACACAGATTATTATTACTGTTCGTTACAGCCAGCTGTTTGGACTGGACATGGCATTTTTGTCCATTTATTGAATCCTTCTCAAGGACCTGGGGTGATGTTAAAGGTATCATCACAGGATGTAAACTGTTCCAAGTAAAGCTGCCTTTTGCAATTAACTGATGGTGATTCTGTCAATGCCGTGTTGTTATTATAAACATCTGCCTACCTCAGGTCCTTGGGAAGGGCTCAATAGGTGAACAAAAATGCCAAGTACAACACAATTCCTCTTAGAGATTAAAAGGACATGCTACCAGATAATCTGCAAACTCAGGCATAACTATTTTGCTTAAAGAAATACTTAAAGGTAATAAATCCACTGTAAGTAAATAACCAGTTGAAGCTCTAGGAATTTAAGGAAAAGAACAGATAGAAGCTTATCTAATCATAATAGTTTCAGCATAATAAAAGGATTTGTTTTGAACTTAGGTTCCCAAGATTGTACACTACACCATCCATTAGAAGTATTTATTTGACTTTAAATATGTAATCTTTCATCTCTCAAGTTACACAGCGTGTGTGTCCAACCTTTTGGCCTTGCTTGGGCTGCATTGAGTGAAGAGTTTTCTTGGGCTGCCTACAAAATATATAACATATTTTATGTACAGTATATAAATCACATGATAATAAACAATCTTGTGGGGCTGCATTACAGATAGTCCTTATGACTGTTTTTAACACTTATGACCATCGCAGCAGCCGCATGGTCACTGATTAAAGTTAGGAGACTTGGCAACTGACTGATACTTATGACAGCTGCAGGGTCCCTGGGTCATGTGATCATTTTTTTTTGCAACCTTCTGATGAGCAAAATCAATGGGGAAGCCATATTCACTTAATAACTGTATTACTGACTTAACAACTCCAGTGATTCACTTAACAAATGTAGCAAGAGAGGTCTTGTTGTTGTTTTTAGTTGCGAAGTCATGTCCGACCCATCGCGACCCCATGGACAACGTTCCTCCAGGCCTTCCTGTCCTCTACCATCCTCTGGAGTCCATTTAAGCTCATGCCAACTGCTTCAGTGACTCCATCCAGCCACTTCGTTCTCTGCCATCCCCTTCCTCTTTTGCCCTCAATCTTTCCCAGCATTAGGCTTTTCCCCAGTGAGTCCTTCCTTCTCATTAGGTGGCCAAAGTATTTGAGTTTCATCTTCAGGATTTGGCCTTCTAAAGAGCAGTCAGTCAGGGCTGATCTCCTTTAGGACTGACTGGTTTGATCGCCTTGC
The DNA here is from genome assembly GCF_059756535.1 of Pantherophis guttatus. Lineage (NCBI taxonomy): Eukaryota > Metazoa > Chordata > Lepidosauria > Squamata > Colubridae > Pantherophis > Pantherophis guttatus. The sequence goes on from NC_142075.1 coordinate 20,303,881, forward strand.
AGTTCAAGGGATTTGCAGGAGTCTTCCAATCCTGTGGCCACTGTTGAGTTTTCCAAATTTGCTGGCAAATTGAGTGTAGCACTTTTACTGCATCGTCTTTTAAGATTTAGAATAGCTCAGCTGAAATACTGTCACCTCCACTAGCTTTCTTGTTGCTCAGATTTCCTAAGGCCCATTTGACTTCACATTCTAGGATGTCTGGCTCAAGGTCAGTGACCACCCCATTGTGATTATCAAGGACGTTAAGTTCATTCTTGTATAGTTCTTCTGTGTAATTTTGCCACCTCTTCTTAATCTCTTCTGCCTCTGTTAGATCCCTGCCATTTTAGTCCTTTATCATGCCCTTCTTTGCATGAAACATTCCCTTCATATCTCCAACTTTCTTGAAGAGATCTCTGGTCCTCCCTATTCTCTGGAATTCTGCATTCAATTGGGTGTATCTTTCTCTTTCTCCCTTGCCTTTCGCTTCCCTTCTTTCCTCAGCTATTTGCAAAGCTTCCTCAGACAGCCATTTTGCTTTCTTGCATTTCTTTTTCTTTGGGATGGTTTTAGTTGCTAATTCTTGTACAATGTTGCGAATCTCTGTCCATAGTTCTTCAGGCACTCTATCTATCAAATCTAATTCCTTACATCTATTTGTCATCTCTACTGTATATTCATCAGGGATATGATTTAGTTCATTTTAGTTAGGCCTACTGTTTTTCCTACTTTCTTCAATTTAAACCTAAATTTTGCAATGAGAAGCTCATGATCTGAGCCACAGTCAGCTCCTGATCTTGTTTTTACTGACTGTATAGAGCAGTGATGGCTAAGCTTTTTGCCATCACGTGCCAGGAGCGGGGTGGGTGGGTGTCACGTGCGTGTGCCCACACCCATAATTCTATGCACCCTGTCCTGCACATGTAACCCCCACACGCTCCCGGCACGCGATGGCACAGTAGGGCCGTTTTTTGCTTTCCCCAGCCTCCAGAGCCTTCTTAGGTGTCTGGGGAGGGCGAAAACAGCACCCCCCCCTCCAGAGGTCCTCCAGAGGCTGAAAATGGCCCATTTGCCAACTTCCAGTCCCACTGGAAGTATTTTGTAATGCAAAATACAAAAGAAATAGTTTAAAAAGTCAGGATATTTGGGAAAAAAGAATTAAATTTCATTTTCACCAACATTATTCACTGTTAGGTGCAAGTAACCAGGAATAGGAGTTGAGTTCAAAGCACTAAAAGTTTATTACATGCTACCTATACACAAGACTCTGATATACTAACAGTCAAGGCAAATTAGTGGTAGTTAAGAGTCAACAAGAGTCATAGAGGCCTGGACTTAAGTCTCTTGTGGCTGCGTAAGGTTTCCAAACTGATGAATCATTTGACCCCACCTTTGGACTCCACCTGTTCAATCTCCCACATTCACTATACTTCTCCATGCCGCCTTTCAATTTCAATGCTGTTCTGTGACCATAATAAAGTTTGATTTGATCCTTGCAAATATCCCGGTGAGTGAAGGACCTTCCACATTTGTCTGTGACATGCAGATTTATTAACTGTACTACAATTTTAAAATATCAGATTCCTAAAGCTTCTCCATTCTATTTCCACTAGGCTAACTCTATGCCAGCTGAAATGCAAATAAAACTATAATTAATATTTGTTGATAAGGCTTCTTTAAAAAAAAACCAAGTCCATTGTTAGCAATTCAATATGTTTGCTATGATTCAAATCTTTGCTTCCAGAACAGATAATTCTTACTTGTTATCTTTTACCTATTAACTAGTACATTTAAAAAAAATCAGCGAGAGTCAACATTCTTAGAAAAGTTCACGGTCAGTGCTTATTATTAGCAAATTCCTGGAATAATTGTTTAATGAAAGAAAATTAGCTTTGGTTCTAATGTCAACTGTAAACATTGTTAATGGAAGCAAGCTACAGTTTCCATGGATGTGTGTGTATGTGTTTGGTTTTGGTTTCCTTGAATGATTAGGCTTCACATAATCTGCCTTTTGCTTTATAGCCCCCTAAACAAAGGCTAAACTTTCCTACTGATCTGAAATAAAAGCAATCTCACGATTCAGACAAGAACATTTTTGAAGCGTGCAACTCTTTAGGTTTCAGAAGTTAAGATTTATTCTGTGCATTCAGAATGAAGGAACTTTACTAATAATACAATGGTTTCATATTCTTGTATTAACCAATTTTAGAATGAGCTAAAAATTTCCCCACTCGTATGGAACAAAGTACGACTGTTTATTCTAAAGTGACACACGAGACATTTTCATTTTGTTTCTGCCACAAAGAAGGGAGCCCCCCCCCCAAGTTTAAGACCCCCCTCCCAGTTAAGATGATAATCTTAACTGGGCCTATAAATAATTACTGACATACAGTATGAAATGCTTTGATTTGTAAATTGGAATTGGTTCCTCTCCCCAACTATAATTTTTAGTAGGAGAGTAACTGAGTCGCCTAATCCTTCACAATGACAAAGAATGCATTCAGAACACTGTATGTGCAAGACCAGCTGCCCATACATACCTCTACAAGAAGCTTATTAAAATCCCATCTTCCTCCATTTAATGGCATCATGTGAGCATCCTATATCTCAGAGGAGCATGCTTTCTCTCCATCCCAACCCATCCCTCTTAAATTAAAACAAAGCTACAACAGAAGCAAACGGGGGGGGGGGGGGGGAAAGCTGTATTGTCCACTGGTCATCCCTTGTTCTCCATTTATCCTAAACCAAGCAGACAGTCACAGCAGAGAACAATGATAACAGATGGAGCTGCCAGTCCACTAGGTTGTTCCTCCTACTCTCACAGGCACTACAGAAGTTGTTGCCCCACAGCAAGAAACTGCCATTTATTGTGCTATTATCAGCACAAGCAGTACATAGCCAGAGTACTGCCAGCTGCCAGCCGCACAATCTCGGAGCTGGCAGAAGGAAGTGAAGTGGCATTACGCTCAGACATCAGGCCCCTGATCTTCCAGTTATTTCTTTTCCAAGGTCATGGGCAAAAGAGCCTGTCACAAAAGAAAAAGAACCCCCACCCCCACAAATATTGGCATTATACTTTATACAAACATCTATCTTCCAATTAACACAACAGCCTGGGGGAGAGATTTACAAGGATGAGTAGGGTCTTTTCTGATGCATGCAAAGCTTTTCCTGGAAAACCTTTTCCCAACTATTTCATTTTCTATTCAGGGCCAAATCTAATGGTTAGGATTCTGCTAAGGTGCCTTGAAATGGACTCTGTCGCTACTCCAATTTTATAAAGATATGCATTACTGCCAAATTCAAGCTAAACATTTTTTCTTAAATTCTTGCCCTCCAGGTAAGTTGGAATACAGCTGCCATTGGATGTGCTGCCTGGAGATAATAGAAGGAGAAAACAGGCAAGACTCTTATAAAGCATGTTTTCCTATTAGGTTTACCACAGGCTATTTTCATTGCTATAAAAAGCAGAACCAGCTTTATGCTCGATCTGACAGGGCTAATCAATTTTGTTTCAGAATCCGGAATCTAAATTCCACATATTACAGAACTGTCACACTACTTTCCTGTACACATCTGTTGGCTGAAAAAAGGCATAACACCGCTGGTCTTTTTTCTTTATACCGTACAGAAAATAATGA